>NC_051154.1:257180900-257320267 GCF_013339745.2 Dermacentor silvarum
AAGACATACCAGGGGAAAAGCTGCTGGAGAAGAGGAATAACAGTCGATGTAATAAAGATGGAGGAGATAGCACGCTTGAAAGCTTGCGGCCATTCTACGCATTGACGAATCACCTCATCTGAAGATGATCTAGGACTCCGCGTTCTCAAGCACCCTTCTCTGCTTCACACAGTCGGACACTGCTCTTCGGATAAATGATAATGATATGATTATGATGATCTTAACGGTCTTTGCACATACCCATTCACGGGGATTAGTCTTGAGCGGGCAGATTACGGTGTGCTAAGTGAACAAATTTCGAAGTCAAGAATTTGATTAATAATTAAAGCAAGTAAAATCCAGACAATTCAGCTGACAGTCATTCAATATAACACAAAATAGAGAAAGAAATATACATATGTATTTTTAAATGAGGCAGTAAGAGAAGAATTAAAATTAATACTACACTTAACATGAAATCGGTTGATCAACTATGAATTCTCTCTGACGGTGCATACATCCCTGTGTCAGTGTCCAAGCACCGAAGCTCCGAAATACAGCAGTACCGGAGAGTTCAATGTCAGGCCGAGCTGTCACATTGTAATTTGCAAAGTCCTTTTCTCAGAGAGAAGAAACGCCAGCAGTCCAGTACGTTATGGTAAATCGTTTCTAATGCGTGGCAGAAATGGCACAAAGGGGAAATTGCCAGACCAGACTGGTGCATGTATAAATTTGCATGTATAAATTGGTTTTGCTGGCTCGCCAAACTCACACGAACTGCACGTGGCAGAAGATACCACGTCCATGAGATGTCGCGCGATTCCCGAACGGTCCCCGCCACTCCGTCCAAGAGCAGCTGCATCGGCGAATCCAACGCTCGGCCTTTGGTTGGTTTCTCCACGGCCACGCGCTTGCGTTTTTCGCAAGAAACCGCAGCGCCGTCTGTCGGGCGCCGTTTTTCTCTCCGACAACAGTAAAGGGTGCAACGTCACCACTCCCCGCTGGAGGGCGAGTTATTTGAACGGCGCTAAAGGTATGTCGACCTTTCAGACACGATTTTCTCCTAAACTAAGTCTTTTCTTGGCATGGAACAAGCACTGCGAGATTACTTTAGAATTTTAACAGTGATGTGACCCATGGCTTCTCAAAAATCATGTCGGAGCGCGGATGGGAATTATGTCCTCCTACAACTGAGGTGAACTCCAGCCACCTGTGCAGTAACATTACCCGGTACGCCGCTCTCGCCATCTATTTTTAACATCATTGTTGTGGAATGGGCACCCCCATTCCATTCCAATTACATTACAAGGAATTAGAACTTCCCGCAATTCAATTCCTTTCAATTCCTCGGAATTAAAAAAAACTTAGCCCATTCCCACTCCGGGAATAGCCGGGCAGCTCAATTCCATTCCTGTAATTCCTCAACGTAGGAAAGGCATCTTGATAGTTCTATCAAGTTACCGATGAACGCACCATAAAGCCGATGGCATCATGCAGACGCGTATCAACTGCAAAAATACGCAAAACATGTTACCAAGGTCGAGGGATAGTAGCTTGGTGACACCAGTATAACCACCCTATTTATTCCCATTATGGCAGTTCTGCCGCTACCTATAGTATTTGCATGGTCAGCATGTTTTAATGGCTTGTGATGTTTTAATATTGTTTAAAGGGTAACTCCGGCGATTTTTTTACCATGTCGAGCTAATAAAATATTTAGGTTCCCGAGACCCTCCTGTGACGCACCTGATAGCAGAATTGTTCCGCAAATTCGAAAATATATTAAATAAGCAAAAAAGCGCAAAAACGAAACCGAAACCTGAGCAAGCAGCCGAGCCAACCTCTGCGTGTGACGTCACGAATGTATCACCGGCGGGGAAGGCGCGCAATGCATGCCGGTCTCGCCCGCGGGGTGAACGAAACCGGCGAAGAGCAGACGCTCAGCTTATTCGTGACCGCACCGGACCTTCGGGGACCTTCGGGTGACATTGCATGTAAGCTGCACCACCTATTCGGATCTGTCAAACAGTGGCAGTTATGATTCAGAAGAATTCAATAGCCACGAATCGCCGTCCTCCACCGCTAGAGCCAGCACCCATGCGCAAGATATCGCGCTGCGACATGAAGACCAAGGGTAGCCCTAACCACTGATATACGTGCTGCATGCTATTTTAGGTGTTTTACCCCTCTCAGGGAACCGCTTCGCATGCTCACTGTAAGATGTGGAGCACGACTTTCCGCATTTGTATCCCACAAGAACGCCGCTGACAGTCCAAAGCACCGACCGGTGCATTTGTTTACATCGGCAGGTACAGTGACCACTCGTACGTCGTTCGCTTGAGATAGCCGCTCATCGGTGACATCAATTAATGTCAGAACATATCAAAACACGTCGATTTTGTGCATGTAAGCACCGTTACATCACTCTGGGTCGCGCTGATACCACGCACCTTCGAAACCGAACGCACGCCGTTGTGCAGCCTGCTTATTCTTCGTATTCTCTTCATGCACACAATTAGTGTTCCGTAAAAGTAGACATAGATTGGGACATTGCGCGTATGATCGTTCATTTAGAGAATGTATAGTTTTCTCGCGGAAACGCCGATGTCATGAAGTATGACATCGTTGGCAGCTGAACGAGACGGTTGTTTACGCATGCTGTATCGAAGGGGCCTCCGTTTGCTGCCCATTTGGGATACGAAGCAAACAGTGCACCTCGTAAGCTAAATAATGTCAGCATAACAATAGGTAATAATACACCCATCGATTTGCGTAGTCACATTTCATTTAGGGAAGCGCCGGAGAGTGCGACTAGCCGCATTCGAGAACAGCAACGTATACGGATGTTGATTGCGCGTCGTGTTGTCGCTTTTTGCGTGTGCACTGTACGAAATGAGGAATGGTTTATTTCAAATCCGTATAGTCAAACTGAACTACAGAAGCAGCTTTCCTCATCCTAATAGCTTAATTAGCTTCACATCACTGGGTCTGGTCCGCCAGCAGCAGACGCACGAACTTGGCCACTGTGATAGGCTTAACTTCGGTTGAACGCGATCGGCATCGGCTCAAACTGTGTTTGCGGATGGCGAGGGCTGAAGTTCGTGCAGCCAACAACGCAACACCGCTTGCCAACCCGCATCACTTGCCCGTCCACAGGGAATGCAACTTCTCGCGACAGCAACATCTCACGCCAAGCGCTAGCTCACGATCGTCGACTCCTGCACGCTCTCGTCGCTGTCGTCTGCATGATCCCGGCATGCTCTGCGTGGACCATTCCTGACGTCATACACAATGTGGCCTATAACTGACGAAGGGGTAAGGTAGGCTGCTCAAGGCAATAAACTAAATTCATTTGTAAAAAATCTGTGCAACTCTCAAGCCTGCTTTTTTTAGGACATGACGGAAGTATTCAGAGGAACAGACCCAGCGAATTTCATCGACATACGTTGACATCGAAAAATCGCCGGAGTTGCCCTTTAAGCTTAAATGTGTATATAGCGTATTTTTATCCTGACGAAAGTAGTCTTCAAGAAGACCTTATATTCACTGAGCAGTTTTGTCACGCGTCTGGAGCGGTCGTGAATATGAAGGAAACTAAGATTTGGTTAATGGGCAAGAGAACCCTCCAGATCTGCTGGTATTAGTTGGAACACTGCACCGCTCGAGCACCTCGTCGTGCCTTTGCATCAAATACGGTACACTGGGCCGCACTGCTCGTCAGCACTCACGCATGTCAAGCGCGCCTCGCAAGCATGGATGGGGTAACGAGACTTCTTGTGTTCGCCTGTGCGCAGGTATGCAATGTCTTCCTCGTCGCAAAGCTTATTTACGTGCGTCAGGCACTAAACTGCGCGCGAGATAAAGTTCAGGCTCAGCATAGAGCATTCGTTACTTCAAGTGGGGTTCTGAATGGGAACCAATGCGCAGGGATAATTTGTTTCTCCCTTCAGTATCTGCTGGAATAATGCATTTGTTTGTACACTAACTTATGTCTCGGTTTTTCTTTTACAAATTGGCAGATTGTTCACACTTTTACACCACGCCGACCCTTCGCTCTAGCTAACTAAAGCTGGACCTAGAGAATGCGTTATGGCCTTCGACTTCGAAAAAACATGTACTCAGGCCTATATGACTAATTTGAGCATGATATTACAGAAGTAGCAATTAAGGGAGTAGCGAGGTACGTTCCCCCCAAATGCCCTCTTTGCTTGGCGATGCAAACACGGGTTATGCGCCGCCGAGTCGTAGCAACCGAGCGGAGAAAAGATGCAAAGAAAAAGGATAACGATAATAATGAAATGACCCCACACCGGAGCAGACTCAGGAACGCCTGATCTCCCGGGCTAGAGCAGCAGCGGTCGCTCGCAGCTTTCTGAACTAAGAGGAGGCCACCCACCTTTATTTTATTTTTGTCGGCTCAAATAAATGTTTCTACAACAATACGTTCTGCAATTGGCCACTAGTGCTTTGGCAGTCACTGCGTCATTAAAAGTGCTTAGGTGTCATCGTGATTTTTAAATGCGGCAATAAAGGTCGCAACCAGTGCAAGCTAGGTGCAAAAAGAGCTTTATTTCGCCTTCCCGAACCAATGCTTTCAAAAGTTTCTTCTCTCTCTCTGTATGGAGGGAGAGAGCGCACAGTTCACCGTGTACGAGTGTGTGCGGCGCTGACCTGCAGACCTTCGTCGACAGAGTTTCGGGCAAGGGCGTCCGTATGTCTATATAGAGAGGGGGGACAGTATTGCAAAAGGGTTTGGGGGGGTACGAGGTGAGACGGCGCGCAAGCTGTTATGCAAAACCTTGCAGTGAACACAAGCATCGCAACCACGTCAATACGCGTCACAACTTAAGGGAAGTGCTTTTTCGTACATTCGTCCGAGTCGCCGACGGCCAACGATGGCCGACGGCGATCGAAGCAAAACAAAGAAGTGCAGGGTGGGGAGGCAGTAGGCGGCCGAGGCGAGGGCGCCGCCGAGGTACAAAAACATTCACAAGGCGTAAGGGGGGGAGAAGGCCGCCGCCGTAGTTCCGCACGACCCATACCAACGGCATAGAGCCGTGGTTACGCGAGGAATCGAGACAAACTTCGGAACAACTCAGCCTATAAGGACCGACTTGTAGTAGGCGCGTTGCTTATAAATGTACCGTGCTTCTAATCAGCCAAGCCATTTTAAAAATACTGCTTTATCGTTAAATTCGAGGCTCTGACATACTAATGTTTGAACGTGGGCTGGTTGGTTCTACGGCATATTTTGACAAAAAATAGCGCGTAGACGAAAAAGCGCTCTATTTTCGGAAAAAGACGTAATTCCATTCCCATTCCATTCCGGGCAAAAGGCGATTAATTCCATTCCCATTCCATTCTTCCAAGCGTTGTCGCCATTCTATTCCGGGGTTGCGAACATGTGGAATGATTCAGGAGTCATTCCAATTCCGGAGTGGTAACTCCGCAACACTGGTTAACATAGAGCGACGTAATGGCCCACTTTACACTCCCCTGGAGAAAGAGCCCGCTTCCCACGCGCAGTCTTCTCGGGACTACGTAACCGTCAGAAACTCAACACAGTTAGTAAACGTGATTTCGTAGGACTAATACCCCTTTCCACACTCCTAACAAAATGTTTTTATGTATATTTTTTTACCTCCATGGAGCTCTTTTTCACTTTCACTTAGGCCCCATTCTTCTTGCCATTTATTTCGATCACCACTCCTTGTTCTTAAACGCTTTCTTTGCCTCTTGCTTCGATTTTTCCGCTGCTGCTACTGGCTGCTGCCTTAGCTCTTGCCGAATGCGCAGGTCACAATAAAAGAAATGCCGTCGTAGTGCCACTGTCATCACTCATAGCTGCTGGCCACAGTCTTGCACAACTGGTCGGTACCAGACAACGTGCAAATGCCGGATTTAGTGCGAATTAAGGCAGCACGCTTGCCGGTACTGGTTGTAGCGGAAACAAAAACCTGTTATAGTGCGAATTAGGCCAGCCGACAGTACGGGACATATTGCAAACACTGAATATAGTGCGAATTAAGCCAGCCCACGGTACCGGTCATAGCCGCCAGAGACTCGAATACAGCTATTGAAATAATCGCTCTTCAATGTGGTTTTTATTTATCAAGTGATATATAGGCAATGAAATTCAGTCTTTACCATAGCGAAGTTAATTGGTTAATTCGTCCACGTGCAGGGAGATATGCAGCTTTTGGCATCTAAGTGTGGTACATAAATAAGAATAATAAAAAAAATGTTTTTTACGTTGGTAACATATAACACAGAGATGAAGATGGAACTGCTGCATCATACGATTTCACACAATCTCGAAGAATTCTAAACGCACTTCAAGGTTACCTTTCGCCGTCTATGACAACACAGATGTCTACATCCATTTATTGTCAAATTCCTCGAAAGCGAATGACAAGAATATGAGTAAACCACTTCTGTACAGTTCCACACGCACCGCATTTCATATCCAGAATTGTGATTAATGCGATTAGCAATCTTTGCCTACTTCAGGTCGTTTTGAGAGTAGCTTTCTTTCCTCCTATCTGTCTATATATGTCTAGCCTCATACGCAGATCGAGTGACCCGAGTTGTCTGCCAGTTGTTCGGCCTACTAGGTATGTGCTCGTCGTCGTAATGCCGCCGTGGTCGTTCCATCTTCGTCATTCGTCGTCAGGCCTTCTACGTCGACCCAGTGACCAAGTTCCTCGAGCCACCGGGTGCTCAAGCCCACGCGCCCATGCACTCGTGCGCATGCGCTCCACATCGACGACGACATCCCCACCACGTGCGCATGGGGATATCAGGGATATCACCCGTTGTGGGGATATCGTCGTGGTCGCTGCGTCGTCTTCATTTCAGCTTAGTTATCCGACTATGGGCACGCCATCGTCATGCCGCCGTCAACAGTCTTCCTGTATTCGCTTTCATGCCGTCACCGTGAGGCCATCGTGGTGCTTCCATCGTCGTCATAATTCCAGCTTCGTCATTCGACTCTCGTCATGCTATCGCGCCATCCTCGTCACGCAGTCTTCGTGAGACATCGTCGTCACGTCATCCCATTGTCTTCATATACCGTTGTCATGTCATCACGGTTCATGCCTCGTCGTCATACATCGTGCATTCGTTATCATAACATCGTCGTGAAGCCTCGTGGTCATTCCATCGTCGTCATTTCATCGTCGTCACGCCACCGTCATCACAAAGTCGTCGCCTTGTGGCATAGAAAGAACACTTAGCAAACAATCATTGCACTCACTCGCGCACATGTATACAGCAAGAGTGCATCATCATCATCAGCAGCAGCCTATATTTATGTCCACTGCAGGACGAAGGCCTCTCCTTGAGATCTCCAATTACCCCTGTCTTGCGCTAGCTGATTCCAACTTGTGCCTGCAAATTTCCTAACTTCATCACCCCCACTAGTTTTCGGCCGTCCTCGACTGCGCTTCCCTTGTCTCGGTATCCATTCGGTAACTCTAATGGTCCAGCGGTTATCCATCCTACGCATTACATGCCCTGCCCAGCTCCATTTTATTGCGATAGCAATTATATGGACACTTCAACCGGATTTCTGCCGTCGTCGTCGCCGTCGCCGTCGCCGTGAGGTTCCCTATAGATAAAATCTTCGCCGCGCGCCGTGTGCCCGAGCGGAAGCTTGCGGGGACGCGCGCTATCACGGAGAGCGAACGCACTCAATCACCCACGCGCAAGCAAGGAAGCGGGAAGCCAGCACCGGAGGGAGCGCGTGGGGGGGGGGGGGGGGGGGCGCACTCCACCAACAACCGCGCTCGTCGCTCGCTCGCCCGCACAGTCTCTTATCTCCACACGGCTCTGACCTTTATGCGCCGTGCATTCGCCGCTCAGTTTCCGTTGAAGCGATAGACCGCACGTACCTTCGCCCGGTGCGCGGCGTATGCGCTCGCTGCCAGCGTTTTGACAGTCGTTGTCTGCAGTCATTCAGTGTGATCTATTCATGTTTGTTTGTGCGCGCTCACACCACGCTTGTTCATTCAGTTAGTAATAGTCGGGCCACATTTTCCAACGCACGCTACACATGCAATGCTGCCCAGATCGGCAGTTTCAGCACTACAGGTGTGTCCCTTCGCACGCGCTGCCCACGGTAAGCGCTTCTCATCAACACCACCGTTTCACACGCGCCTTCTCGTGGTCATCGAGTCTCTCTTCATGTCGGTCTATTTACGCCGCAGCACACCTGCTTACTTAATCAGCTCATGTTTACTACAACTCATATTGCTACCAAAGCCGCTCACCTTACTTCGTATGACATTGCTGTGTTGTTATCGCATTCATTGCTTCGCCCTTAGGGCGAAACTGTGACATTTTTTGCTCTTAATGTCAACCAGAATATCGCATATCCCCGTTTGCTCTCTGATCCACACCGCTCTCTTCCTGTCTGTTAACGTTACTGCTAACATTTTTCGTTCCATCGCTCTTTGTGCGGCCCCCAACTACTTCTCGAGCTTCTTTGCTAAGCTCGAAGTTTCTGCCGCATATGTTAGCACCGGTAGAATACAGTGATTACACTTTTCTTTTCCACGACAGTGGTAATATCCCATTCAGGATTTGGCAATACAAGGCCGTGTGCACTCCAACCCAATTTTCTTCTTTTGTAAATTTATTTCTGATGATCAGGGTTCCCTGTGAGTAATTGACCTAGCTGAACGTACTCCTTTGCAGACTCTATAGGCTGATAGGCGATCCTGCATTCTTGTTCCCTTGCCAGGCTATTGAACATTATGTTTCTCTTCTGCATATTAATCTTAAACCCCACTCTTACACTTTCTCGGTTAAGGTCCTCAATCATTTGCTGTAATTAGTCCTCATTGTCGCTGAATAGGACAATGTCATCTGCAAACCGAAGTTTGCTGAGATATTCGCCGTTGATCCTCACTCCTAAGCCTTCTCAGTGTGAATACTTCTTCCAAGCATGCAGTGAATAGCACTGGAGAGATTGTGTCTCCTTGCCTGACCCCTTTCTTGATAGGTAACTTTCTACTTTTCTTGCGGAGAACCAAGGTTGATGTGCTCTCCTTGTAGATATTTGCCAAGATATTCACGTATGCCTCTAGTACTTGATTACACAATGCCTCTATGCAGTGTGCATACAAGAATATAATTATTAGCGAGCACCTACTAATTTAGACTGATTAAACGGGCATGTACTGTGTCTAGGCCGCAAGGAAAGCTATGCGACCCAAGAGTTATTGTTGATGCCAGCGCGCACTTGTCGGGATCAAACAGAACGATTGAACGATGTTATTGAGGAGCAGCGGCAACTCCGATGTTCGCTGTAGGTCCATACGTGGTGCACTGCCCATGTATCCGATATAAAACCTCCGTCCAACACAAATATTGAATTCCGTGGCGATATTTACGTCACAAACAAATTACCATGCCGGCCATCAGATTAAACTACGCGTTGCAACGCACTGTACGACACGTGGCTGACAATCTAAACTCAAGCTTCTCGATGTTTGCCACGACGCTTTACGTGAAATGCTGCACAAGGAACAAGTTCGCGTTCTCTTCACACTTTAAGAACAAACCGATTTTCTCCTGGGAAAATAAGCTGTCTCGATCAAAATGCCGGGAATACGCCACCATTGTCGTCGTCACCGCTTTGCCCATGCAGAGATGCGCAATCCACGTAGTTCTGCGGCGCCGATCTTTTGGTACAGAGGAAAATTTGTGAGACGAAACAGACTTGTCTTTCCAGCTGGCTGACAGGCCTTGCGGAACGCCGCACGTCGTGCGCAGTTTCTTAGCTGGTGCCTTCATCGTACTACCGCCGCACCCCGGTCGCAGTCAGTACGACGGCTACGGCGGTCACGGACGGGTCGTCAGCTCCAACCTGCCTAGGAGTTTCCTGCGCTCGCTGCTAGGCGTCGCACGACTCGCTTGAGTCGCGAATAGCGGGCTCCGGTGGCGGCGACGACTAGACAGGCTAGAGATAAATGCTTCTTGTAACTCATGTCGCACCATCTAGCTTTCCATTAAGCAACTATTCGATCCTTAGCAAATTTAATAGTTTGCTTACACGACAATGACACGGTAGCGCGAGCCACTCATTGTTAGACCGATTTGGTGCTTCAAGATCAGCACCACAGACACAGGTATAAGCAAATGAAGAAAGAAATCATAAAGTTCAGTTCACGTCGGAGTGACGCGAATCTCGTAGCAGTTTGTGAATCCGGATGAAATTCGTTTCTTTCCACGGTCGAGCAGAGAATATCCCACCAGCTTCGCTTTCGTTGACAGAACAACAACGCGGCACCGGCGGTGGTCGCTGCGATTTCATGACACCTGCAATGCGATAACAAGAAGGAATCAAAGCGATACGAAGCCGGTTGCGCACCACCGCAGCTGTAGGCCAGTGGTTAGGGCGTCCGCTTCGGCTGCGGAAGGTGGTTCGTTCGAAACCCACCGCCGGACACCTACCGGAATACAAATGAGGCACAAGCGTCCCCCGGCCAGGCGCCCGGCTTCCTTCAGGGGTGCTCGCTTGGGAGAGGCTCCGCTAACCCCGCTGCTCCCTTCGTGGGATTTGTTTCGAACCAGACCAACCTGCGAAGGTGGTACCGCTACGCGTGCCGCCCAGACGGCACTTTCGCTTGCTTGAAAAAAAAATGGGTGAGGCCGCGACAGTAGCAGGGATCGCGGTCAGTTCACCCGCGGAGCCTCTTTTTGCCACCCGTTGCAAAGGCAAGGTTTTGGTGACTTAAGATAAACAGGAGGTGCCGACTCGCCTGATAAGGCATTCCAGCTTGTGTCCTCGTGAGCCAGCTGGTTTGTGGCGCCAATCATAGATGGCGCGGAGTCTAGTGAAGCCCTAGAGTGCCTGGATGCCCAGCGCCGCCGTCCAGGGTGGAGACAACCCCGCTGGCACCGCCATATTGAGTCACACGAGCTGAGACTCAGCCACGCTTGCGTTTATGCGTTCATACTCGCGGCGCACTTCCAAGTGCTTTGCCTTGATGAGGATTTTTTTATCGGTATCGCATCTTCACATCTTTATAACCAATAGCCGTTAACTCGTCGAAGGTCCAAGACGTAAATGTATGGCGCCGGGAACATGCCCCAAGTTGCCTAATTCAATTTACATTTAGCATGCCGTGTGTCTGTTTGAAATACGCACTATTTTTTTTTGCGCTTCGATGCTTGGTATATAAGGTTTGCGACCCCCTGTGTGTGGAAGTTTTTGTTTTTTGCTGTTGTATTTTGGTTTACACGTCACGCCTCCTTTACCGTAGCCAGCCACTCGCGCACGGCGGTTAGTTTCCCTTGCGTTGCGCGTGCTCTTCGCGTTCGTTGCAATTATTTGACGATATCTACGCGCAATTTTGTTTTTTTTGCCCACAAAACTGTGTGCTGACAGGATTAAGCTGGTTTAAAAATAACTGCGATGTGAAAATAAGGTTTAGTTAGTGCTGTAGAGAAACATGCAACGTAACTTGTCTGTGTCAATCTTGCGTAGTACACACAAGAAACCAAACGATGCACAAAATACATTTACTTATAATGTCTAGTACAATCAATCATGAAATAGATATGTACATGAAAAATTATATGTACTGTGTGGCGCCTGAAGGTTATGTTGAAAGACGAGATAAAAAAAATTCGCAAGGTAGGCTCGACACACAATTCGGGATAGTGAGAGTTTTTTTTTTTAATTTATTCATTACAGGGGGGGGGGGGGGGTTCAAGTGAGTACATCAACCTTATTACACACAATATAAATCGAAAACAAGAATGCAAACAAGAAAACGCAACCGCGGGTAATATTAATCAAGATATCCAGCCAGAATACATCAGCTACCATCGAATACGTCGCATCAGCCAAACAGATTGATGGCGAGCACAGAACATTTTATAAATAACCATTAAAACACTGATAACTACATTGCAAAAATAAACAACACTGCATACATATCGCGTACAAAAACCGTAAATGAAACTAAGAGAGTAAATACAGATTAGCAATGTTTTTCACTTCGAAAATATAGTCCATGATGATGTAGGGCTGTTGACTTTAACAGACGGCGCCCATCCTGTCGATTTCCCTCGTACTGGTCCTCTTCAAAGTGTTTCTAAGTACAAGTAAAACAACAAAAGTGATTATTGATATGAAAAGTTGTCTTGTAAATACAGAGAACCCATTACAGTGCTTAAAAATCAATTTTCGCAGAAGCAATGCTGTATTACCTCGCTTCACACGTTTCGAAGAAATGCACAGGCTACAACAGACACCATGCCAGAAAGCGCCGAAACATTTTGGTCCCATGATGCCCCTTAACTCTACTACACCTGGGCATACCGTGCACAGGCATTTAAAGACCGTCACAGTACCCACTACGATCGGGAATGAGCACGAATGACCATCACCTTACGAGCACCACGCTACAAATATATTCGTCTAAAAAATCAGCTATATAACGTAACAACCTGAGATCCGCAAGATGTCTGCTGAGAATAGAGAAAATCACAATGCTTCACTTGCCACGTACACAACAGCCGCTCTCCCCAGAAGAAGCACTGCGTTCTTTAGTCCCAAAGCGTTCTTTAGTCCCAAAGTAGCAGGCCAGATGCTCCATATTCCGGCCGACCTCTCTACTTTTTCACATCAATAAACTACTTCTTCTTTAGTCCCAAATAACCAGTAGCGAAAAAAGAAACTGAGGGGAAAAAAGAAACAAGAGAAACACGATGTGTGCTTCCCGTGAAAAAGTAAAATAGGTGGTTTACATGACGATTTGTAGCTAATGTAAGGCTATTTCGCGGCGAAGCATTTTCGTCAGTTCTTAAAATAAGGGTACTACTCGCATAGACTGCGCTGATCAAAACGGCAAAAGCCTATGCTACTACTCAGCATCGGTGCAGTGCTTAGTTCGTGAGCGAACGTAGGTACGTGAGCGAGGATCAGAGAATACTTTCTTATTTAAATGAAAAACACGGTGCGATAGTCTAAACTTTCTTGACACTTACCTCGCAAATGTAGGAGCTATCCGTTGCCTTCCAGTGATACCGCTTTACTTGGGCTTCCCATCTCTTCCTTCGCTGTGGGTCCCGGGGGAAGCGTAAACAACGAAGCCCTTTACGCGTCGATCCGGTGCACTTGGGAACACAACAGCCCGTCATTTCGACTCGATGCACTTGACAAGCTTGTCATTCATGCGGCTGAACACTGTCCAGCAAGTAGAAGCGTCAGCGAAGCATCCGCGCGCACTGAGTCTCGAACTAAGCACCGGCACCAAGCACTCGCAACCGCTCGCTGTGACTCAAGATGGCGTCGCAGCGAGAAAGCGGCGGCGCGGGTGCGGTCAAAGGATGGCACCAAGGAGGTTATAAAAAAACTTCTGGAGTAGAGATGCCGCGCCGCGGCTGACGCCGGCGACCGCCATTTTGCTCCGGGCAGAAAACGCAGCTGCGCCGCTTGGGCCCTTGCGGTAGTTCGGCAGTTGCGGCATTTATAGTGCTTAGTTACGGTCTGCTGAGCGGTACGTAGTTCTGTGTTTGTAAGGGAACATCCAAGCTCTGCTGAACGGGATGGTGAACGTGCGAAGCAAAATTCAGGAGTAACGTTTCACGTGTATATGTAGCGCGAAAAAGCCTTCAATCGCTCGACCATTGCGGTGCACTATCTCCGTCGAGGAGCGCTGTTGTACATGAAATCTACTTTTAATTGGCTAATATAGGCTGAAACAAGCTTTTTTCTGCATGTTTGTGCGACAGGTTCCCGAAAGAGAAAGCGCAGCGCGACGCATGGCAGCCCGCTGTTCGCAGAGATGGCTGGGCGCCTAAAGATTCGGATGTTCTTTCCTCGGTGCACTTTGAAGAGGGTTGTTTTGACAGGTCTGGTCAAACGACAAGGCTGCGACATGTGGCCTCTGGGCTGCTGTGCCTTTGTTCTGCGTTTTTCATGTTTGTATGGCATTCTTTACTGCTGCTCTACAAAGAGCATGGTGCCTGGGTTTCAAACCAAGTGAGGTGCAGAACTATGTGGGCATAAATATACAGTAGTTCTAGTGTTGTACCTGCAGACTGCCTCATTGATAGCAGTCTCTAGTGCAGTCAGTGAGGCATTGTTTTCTTTTGGTAGAATCAACCATGTTACTGAATGAAGGCTCTCAGCAGCCTTCTGAATCATCATCTTCCATTGACAATGGCTATGAAGGTTAGGAGAGCCACTGATAGATAGGCAGCAATGCAGCTGCTATGTGCTTTCCAGCCTGTACTTTTGTATCATGCCTCACTTCTGCAGCCAGGTAGGTGTCTGTGCCAGCCCAAGTGGTCTAGTGAGCAGAGCTTATGATGAGGTTCTCTTTATGAAGGGGTGGTAGATAGGTATTGTTACGAGATATCGTGGCATTACGATAATAGAGTCGGCACACGATGTGCTAAGTCGCGGGTACGAGGTGCCGACGCGCGAAATGCCTGGTCGCGGGTCCAAATAATAGACGCTCGGTAAGCTCAATCGCGCAGTCGGAGGGGCCGACGCGCGAAATGCCAAGCCGCGGGTCCGAGGAATAAACGCTCAAGGTGTCGACACTCGATGAGCGATGTGCGGACGCGCGAAATGCCTAGCCGCGGGCTCGAGGAGTCGACGCTCGAAGTGCCGACGCGCGAAGTGCCTAGCCGCGGGTCCGACGAGTCGACACTCGATGAGCGATGTGCCGACGTGCGAAATGCCTAGCCGCGGGCTTGAGGAGGCGACGCTCGATTAGCTTAGTCGCGCCTTCCGAGGTGCCGACGCGCGAAATGCCTAGCCGCGGGCTCGAGGAGTTGACGCTCGCAGGGCCGACGCGCGAAGTGCCTAGCCGCGGGTCCGAGGAGTCGAGACTCGCTGAGCGATGTGCCGACGCGCGAAATGCGTAGCCGCGGGCTCGAGGAGTCGTCGCTCGATGTGCTTAGTCGCGCAGTCGGAGGCGCGGATGCACGAAATGCTTAGGCAACGCCTCCTAAATTGGAGGCGTTGGCTTAGGCAAGGATCCGAGAAACCCGCGCGCAATGTGCTTGATCGCCGAGTCGGAGACGCCTACGCGCGAAAGGCTTAGCCGCGTGATCGAGGATTCCGTGCCCGAAGCTAGGTCGAGAATCCGCGTCGCCGATGCTCCGAATGCTTAGCCGCGGGTCTGAGACGTCTACAAAAAGCGGGATCGGCCACGCTACAGCGATGTCCACGTAGCGCCCGCTCTAATACTAGTCGAGATTACGGAAACTGCCCAGAGATCGCGAAGAGACCGCAACAAGCGGTGCAGACAACGCCATCGCGAAGCGAGCACGAACCGCGCTGGAGTCACGTGGCGGGCGCGGGCAATCGGTGGCTCCGGCACGACCTTCAATCATTTGTTTTTCTGTGCTTGTTTCTGTATGGAGGAGATAGCTGAAGCGGCAAATTTGAAGACGGAGAAATGCGCTTTCCAACGAGTCCAAGATGGCGCTCGGCTGCCCCGTTCCGGAGATATCGTGGCTTGAAAAATGCCGTTCTTTCGCGATTTCCGCGAAATTTTTCGGCACCTTGGCTGATACAACAATTTTTTTAGAGCCCTTCTACTTGGTTTTCAGCGTTGACATTTCGGAATCAGATAAAATAAGAGTTACAGAAATTGAAAATGTGATTAAAAAATCGATTTTTAGCCATTTTTCGCGATGCGAAAGCCGCGTCCGTCCTTAATCGGGACGCACGCGCTAGTGCTGTTTCGTCTCCTGTTCGCAACTAAGGCTAGCCCTATCATCGCGTTGCAGGTTTTAATTCCCCGGTGGTGCAATTGTCGGCGATAGACGCCGCCAAATCCGAGACTGTTTGGCGCAGTTAGGCGCAATTTTCGTCGATTGTATCAGGATGGCGCAGTAAATCCCATTTGGCGCACTTTGGCGCAGTTGGCGCAGGAGTGGAATCACTGTAGGCTGAAACAAGCTTTTTTCTGCATGTTTGTGCGACAGGTTCCCGAAAGAGAAAGCGCAGCGCGACGCATGGCAGCCCGCTGTTCGCAGAGATGGCTGGGCGCCTAAAGATTCGGATGTTCTTTCCTCGGTGCACTTTGAAGAGGGTTGTTTTGACAGGTCTGGTCAAACGACAAGGCTGCGACAGGGCAGCATTCCAACCATTTTTCTAGTGTTCTCCGCACATCTGCATAAAAAAGCGCGTTCGTAAGAAATGCTTGCTGTTCGTATATATTTTCGGTGCGCTTGCATATGAGATTACGCATGTCGAAAGGAATTACTTACTACTTATTTATATAAAATGATACAGCTCACAGACCTGGCGGACGTCGTAGCTGCGTCTCACAAGTTGACTGTTTATAAGCGTGGCACGCAACTGTTTCGCATCAAAACAAGAAAATAACTGACCTAACTGGCAAATAAAGAGTATTGCCAGTCACATATCGTGTGTGTAACAACAGGATATGTGCCTGGAGCAACAACAGTTCTTGTGCAGCCATAGGTATCCTATCTCGGCGTAATTTAACTTAGGCTGTATCGCGAGTATTACTGTTTTCGGAGATCAAGTTGCTGTTGCATGCCGTCGTGTAAAGCTCTATACAAATCAGAGTTCATACAAATTCGTCTATTGCGGACTCACGATCTTTACAATATTTAAAAGCCATTATTCGTAGTTACTGAACCGTGCGCCTTAAGAAGTGACATTATCAGCATGCCTTTAATTTTGGGCATTGGTGCAATTTTTTTGTTTTTGCGCAGCCAAAAATATGTTTGTTTTGATGTGTTTGCATTTTATGTATGCCTGTTTGGTATTGTTTTCCTATAGTATACACTGTGATGCACCAGGTAGTTATGCAATATTTTATTCATTTTTTCCACCATGTTGCTTTATGCTTATTTTTATCAAAATATCCAGGACATAATAAAAATTTATTTACCACTTTACTGATTTCACCTTGTACTTCGTGTCACTTCGGTAATGTGGCAAGCTGATGCGCATGAAACGCGTTACAGCTTCAGCCCATGTATTCTTGCGTTAACAACTGCCTTGTGCATTTGTCCTTAGCCTGACATGACAAAGATTACTGGGGATTCCTGATGATAGAACTAGGCGACATAAAAGCCCTAGCGTCGCTAACTCAATGATACGACGGCCGCTTTCCACTTCTTTTACGCAGTCTTCGTCACTTTATTTCGTCACAATTCTTTCAGCAAAAAGTCACTCTAAATTCGCCTAATTCACCTCTCTGTGCACGCTTTATCGCCTCAATTCAATCGCGTAATCAATTTAGAATGTTAAATGTGACTTTCCCATCATCATCAACTAGCCCAGCACCGCGTGTTCTTCCCATCATTACCTTTCGTTGAACTCCTATCACCCAGCTAAACCCCTTTATTCCACGATTATTTACTCCTAATTCAACATTATTACAGTCTCAACACACTTCATTCACCTATCTATATTCAATATTACTGCAGTTCACATGCTTAATTAATATTGTATACTTAATAGTGGTATTGCGCGCGCTATCACCTCTTATCCTAAGAGGATCATTTCGTGTCAACAGTACGGTTTTGAAATGGCCTTGAGACGGACACCCCACCATGAGATATGCATAAGGCTGTCGCATTAAAAAAAACATCTGCGCTAAATAAATCATAGTAATTCTCCCGCGTTCATCATAAAACGCCACCACGAAATCGCACTGGTTACGCTACCAGCGCGCAAGCAGCGCTCGTTCTTGCCTGGAGCAAGATGGCCGCCAACCGGTTTTCCAGGCTTCAGCCGGTCGCATGGGCGCGCATAGGGGATCTCCACTCCAGAAGTTTTTTTATAACCTCCTTGGATGGCACCACCCTGAACGGCGCCGCTGGCATCGAGGCACCCTAGTAAAGCCCTAAAAACCCTGTATATAAAAAGTAGCGCCATTCTTAGATCTTGGCACCACCGCGCTCACCTCGGCGTTTCCTCCTCGCCGCCTGCTGTCGCCCCAGCCATTGGCCAATCCGTGTCACGTGGAAGCATGCGTTGCGCTTTTGTATATTTTTTCTTCTTTCAAGCGCGCTCCGACCGCCATTCTCGGGCCTGTGCGACGAAAGTGCTTTACGAACAAATGGATCAAACGTGTTAAGGACAAGAACTTCGTTGTGATGGCATGCTGCTGCGCCTTCAGTTGCCGCAACCGACAAGGCGAGGGCAAAAGGCTTTTTTTGTTTACCATCCGGCGAGCGCAAACGCTTCCTGCACACTTGGTATTTGCGCCATCTCGCATCGTCGCGTTGCTACTTCCAAAACGACATTATTAAGGCCAGTTACTGACTGAGGAAGCAAAATCGCGTCTCAGAAACTTCTCCGCACTGCGCGATCGAAGTTTTCCGCGGATTTCCTCTGGTAGCGCGTTAGCTGTCGTCTGCCACGGCAGGCCCTATGTAAGCAGCGCCACTAGTGAGATCGCGCCCCGATCGCGCTGGCCGCGCCGAGCGCGACAGTGGAACGGAGGAGGAGGGAAATGGTTGGCGCTACTTTTTATATATAGGGGTTTTAGTAAAGCCCCTCTATCTTAGACTCCTATTCTGAGCCGCTATTCTGGACATTCCGCCATTTTCTTCGAGGCGTGACGCAGGCGTGACGCTTACAAAATGGCGCCGATAACCCCAATTTGCTTTCGTAACGTGACGCAAATTTGACGTTTCGCCTGAGAAACTGTAGTGTAGGCATTGAACCTAGCGTTCTTTATAAAGCGAAACAGTTTTCCTCCCCAGTAAAGATACAGAAGCTAGCTCAAAGCGTACGATTTTCCACCCAAATCGTTTCTCGCTTCCGTCGTCTGCATGCGCACAAGCTGTCGTCTGCTTCGTTAGCTAGGATGCGTGTCCTCGGGAAACGGAATGAGTCATCGTATATTGGCGCCCACGCGCTTGCTTTCTACCTTGAGACAACATACGCGACCTACCATTGATGATGAGCGCACGCTCTAGGCAGCGTTATCGCTATCTCGTGAAACTCAAGTGACTCAGCCCGACTCGTCTGGCTGAGAAGCGGCCGAATATCATCGTTAACGTTGCGCGCGCCACGAGCATCCGTTCGCGCGACGCAAGCGCCGTCACTGCCATCTCTTGTTCACTCGGCTGCTTACTCGCACCGCGAGAGGAAACTTGAAGGCACCGCCTTGCGTACATTTCTTTTTATAAATTAAAAAGTCGTCATTGTCATAGCCTTTGATGACGCGAACAATCATTAATATTGACTACGATACAAACCCAGTAGTGAAAAGTGCAAAAAGTTGCAGAAAGTTTCTTAGTTTCAACCAATTTTATATGAAATGAACGTGTTTTTAATAAAAATGATGGTTCAAAATACAAATGCCCATACCACCCGATAGTGATGCAAATGCTATGAGCACGCGTTGTGAACAAAAGATATTCATGGCCCAAATGACAGGGAAAATGCGGCGATACGCATGCCTCTCGACCAACATTGCATATGGCCGCTCATTACCATAATTCGCGTGGCTCGTGGCACCACAAATTATGGCGGAACATCTCTGCAATTGCGGCCCTGCGCAACGTCGCGCAACGTCAAATTGACGTTTACGAAACGGCCCTTCCTGTGACGCTCTTCACGGGATAGTCCTTCAGCCAATCAACAACTGACATGCCGTCTATCGTGGAACGCCACCACATATTCACGAAATTGCAGATGCATAGCACGGGCTTCTGCACGCTACCGTCCAGTTTTTTTTAAGCGCTATAGTCGCAATATAGGTGCCAAGGACCACAAAAAAGTATTAGTCGATAAAATTTGCAGCTCCACGTCACGTTTCGTCATTTTGATGAAAACGCAAGATTGCATTTCGCAAAACTTCCGTTTCCCGGCACAAATTTCAAAACACGTGACCTCTGGACAGCCAATGAGACAGCCAAGATGGCGGATAATGGCGGCCGTGCAGCCACCATGCGTGTCGAGAATAGCACCTTTAGTTACCATAGCACACAGAGGCTGCGTCGCGTGCAGCAGCGCGGGGTGGTGTGTAGCGAGGCAAAGTGGGCTTTCTGTTTGTTGGCTAGTTCGTTTGTTGTACAGATATGCGCGCATTTCCACTGTTTCCGCATAGTGCCGGCCGAAGTTGGCTGAAGAATTTGTCGCATAAAAATTTACTATTGTAAACCCCGGTGTCTCCCCCTAGGTAGCGGCTGTTAAGCTATCCGATTTCGCACGTTGGTATAGTTTTACTGAAGTTACACTCGCTAATAAATAGTATGTGAAAACTCTACTGGAATTGTCTAAGTATGCGTAAGCATACCCCAAATTTCAGTTGATACACCCCCAAATTTCAAGTTGGCCCACTCCCAAGTTTCAGTAGGGCTACCCCAAATTTCAAATTAGCCCACCCCTTAATTTCAAGTTGGCCAACCCCCAAATTGGGTATGTGCCACTCAGTCTGTGCTGGTCTTCAATGAACCCCGTTGATGGCAACTTGGGTCACTGAGTATTTGCCAGTAGGTGTGTGCCATTCTACAATGGCGAAAAATATGCCTTAAGTTTATCTGATGCTGAGTGGAATTGAACCAACATTACAAATGTTTCTCAGGGACCGCAGCCCGACGCATTTGCATGCTGTGTCACGAAAGCGCTGGTTATGTGCCGGTCTTCAATGACCATCTCGCCAACTTGGGTTACTGAGTATGTGCTACTGAGTGTGCGTCACGCAATATCTTCTGCGCACGACCGACGCGCCACGCTTCTGGTCTCGGAGGCCACGCGTGGACTTCTCGGCAGTGCCACTAGATGGCACCTCGAGTCCAGAAAGAAGCGCGTGAAAAGAACTCGGTTGACGCGTTTCTCAGCGTTCGCACGCATCGGTCCGCCATGCATTTCCAATGCAACCCCAGGCTTCACGGTGGCGGCACTAGATGGAGCTAGTGTTCTTATAGGGAAGCCGGAAAGAGTTGTCCCGCTGCAGTACACGCGTCATATAAAACTCGTTTAGTCGGCAGCAATACGTTGTGTAGCTATATTAATTCATTGCTAACGCATTACCGTCGACAGTCATCGAAAGCTGGGTTCTTCCGAATTTCGGTTTTCTACTTATACTAACTTAGTGCCCGCAAACACCATCACAAGTCAATGTGCCACTATTGCTACGCTCTGAAAGTGTGTTCTTATCGCATTTATCTCCGTTAGTATATAACAGCGATTACGTTCGATGACAAAATATTTTTTACGCTCTCTTAAATCGGCTGATCGTGCGCTTTCTGGTTGCAGTCGCAATGAGAAAAATTTCGGCAGAATCCATCTCACGATGACGGGTGACGGTAAGCCTTTAAACAATCAAGCGACACACCATATAACAGGCGGCTGCTCCAAATCTCCTAGATGCGTGTCGGCCAAGGCGTACATGCTAATAGCTTCGTCATTCAGTTGCGTTTGAGTGTGAGTCTTAGTGAGCGCCACTCAGGGCCATGGCGTGTGGATGTGGAACAATTTTTTCCCTGTGGCGTCAGGCTACACTGGAACTTAAAGAGAGCAGGCACGTGGTCAAAAAACCCTCGTTGGAGCCTAATGGCATCAAAGCTGCTAGACTCAAGACCCTCGCTATGAATGAACGAGATAAGAAGGGAAACCGAGGGGCTCGATTTTTAGGGGCGAAGCTCCTTATGGCGGCACCCGTTCCGTCCCCGTCGTAGTAGTAGTAGTAGTAGTGTGTAACCAGTCTGAGAAAAATTAGAAAAAAAATTCCGAAGTTGTGTCCGTAGCGCGGAATCGAACCAGGGACCCCTCGCCTCCGAGCGCGCGGCGTTAGCCCACTACGCCACGAAGCGGACATGGACAAACGCACCACGATGGCTATAAATACCCAACATTAACGAAAGGCCGCGTTTCTAGCGCGTTTCTAACGCGTTTGTGCTAGCGCGTTACGGCCCGTGTAAGAAGCTGGTGTAAGACGCTGTGGCCTCTCCACCTTACCTTCAACGCGTTTCGAACGCGCTGCCCAAAGCGGTGGCAAGTCAAGTTCAAGTCGTGGAGCGTTTATGAATACGGGGGGTATACTCTCTCAGCAGTCATGTGATGGCGTCGGCAAACGCGGTGCACGTTCCGGCATGTGTAAATGGCTGCGTAAGACGCTGTGGCCGCTCCCCCTTACTAGAGAGTACTGCACGTTTCTAACGCGTTTGTGCTAGCGTCCCCTTAAGCGGGAGATCCGATGATTCCCTCCGGAGCTTCGCCCACTCATCATCATTCACCTCGTGGATCTGCTGTCATTTTTTGTTAAGGATGACCATGTGAAGTCAATGAAACCATAGGGTAGAACAGCTGTGGTTGAAACTGAAATGTAAAGAATAAGGAAGAAAAGGGAAATAAAAGTGGACGAAAACATTGGTAGGGATGATCGAACGCCGATAGGAAGCGATGCAGGGCAGTTGGACAAGAATAAGTGTTTATAGGTCAATGTTTTCAAATAATTACATGATTGGCTAAAGCAAATTAATCACTTGAACAATAGAGCAAACAGTGTCTCACTCTTCGACTGTCCCAATGGTTGTTCTCCCAGACTGCTGCACGAAGCCTCCCTGATCGATCAGCAAATCTGATTACCCAGACTCGTTTTAACGTACATTGTACTGAGCCTCACTGACCGGTCAGCAGTCCTTATTTCAGCCCAGATTGAGTAAGAGGATATCGTCCGGCTTAATATGGGTCAAACAGACAAAGAAAAAAGTGGTAGCTCCATTGGCCCGTCCCACAGGTGCAATTGTCAATGACAGTCGAAATTTTGGGGAGCAAGCCTACTCGTCACCGAAAGACTTGTCATAGGGAAACTAGTCACACCGGCCACCTGATTCGATACCATCTCGAGATGGGACTTCTCGGGAAGAGTGCCTTTTCGTCACTTAATGAATTTCGTTTCACGCGGCTTTGCGAACGAAAGCGCTGTTGGTAGTCGGTATGGATCTGGTGTGGACGATTGGAGATTGGGGAATGTGAGCTACTTTCTTTCTCCTTTCTGTTCTTGTCTATGCGGGAAGGGTGGGGCGTAACAAAAGTCGTATGCACACAGCCACATATCATGGAAGCGCGAAAAGTGATGCAGGGGAGAGAGAGTCACCTTTGATTGAGGCCAGCAACCACGGGGGTGAAGGCATGCCTCCCTCCGCCTAGCAGACGGCGGAGATCGATCCCCTGGGTCTCAGTGGCTGGCTCGGCTAGCTTTGAACTATTCCTGCATTGTCATACCATGTAGCCCTTTCACTTCTGCAGTACGAGTTGCTTTTTCCTATGCTTCACATCGATGTCTCAAGCGGACGGTTCCTGCCAGGGGGAGCGGAGCGACCCTGCGCGCTGCGCTGGTTTGGGGAGTTATAGCTACAGATGCCACTTTAGTACCGCACACAAATGAATAAGGAGAAGGGTAGGAATGTTGGTACAACATACTGCAAGTGCAGTGCGAGGCACAGACTGAGGACATGTGCTAACTTCAACGAGTTATTTATTTGGAACAGGGCGCGAGTATATATGACACAAGTGACCCTCAAGTGGATTAAAATCAATGCGTGGACTAGTGAACATTTCAAAAAGATTACTCTTTTTCTGACAGATATATATATATATAAAGGATGCTAACACACTGAGAACCGATATTATCAATTTTTTAGATAAAGACGCTCTATCTAGACTGATAGTTGAATCTGCAAGGAATGATAAACTTGGTTCTCAGTGTGTGAGAATCGCTTCCATGATCTCTGTCAGAAATAAGGTTACCTTTTTGAAATGTTCGCTAGTCCGCGCATGGCTTATAATCCACTTGAGTGTCAATTCTGTGTGTACATTCCACATATATGGCTCGACAAACCACGTTAGCACACCTTCTGTGGCGCTGGGAGAAACAGCTTTTAAATTTATAGACGGATGTTAGATCAAGCCATACTTGTTATTGTTAAATTAGATGTGCGTAGATTAGCTTCATTTTCGTGTTTCATTTCATGTTTTCTATTTACTTTCAGTCATCCTATCGTATATATATTTGACGTGCGCTAGCGAATAATAAACAATTGAAAGTTTGTGAACATGCGTGTCAGTCTTTTTTTTAATTTTTTTTTCGTTTGTTTGTATAACAGTATCATGGTGTCGTGGTCTACGGGCCGACGTAGAAGAAAGCGAACCTGCCATAACCCAAGCAATGATCCCCCTTTATGTTATGACACCCAATTATATACATGCGGACAACCACGCCACACACGTTCACAGGGTTTCCAGACGGAATACCGAAACCAAAACTAACGACACAACATATATCCCCCCCCTTAAACTTTCAGTTGGTTAGTAAGCTGTTAGTGGGTTAGTGCTGCAAAGTGCTTTGTACATTGACAACTCGCTCTCATAAGGGAAACATAAGGCAATAAAAAACAGTGACCGGTCAACAGCAGCAACTGCTATTCTATATACAAAACCCATGATTCTATTCTCTCCCTGCAAAAAAATTATCTCTACAAAATGTTCAAAACAACATAGACTATACGAGAAGAACAAAAAAATAGTAGAGTGGTCACACATAGTCGCCGTAACATTTCGCAGGTAGTCTTGGCCGTGCCGGTTGGATGCGAACAGGAGCCGGACCCAATACCAGGAATCTGAGACATTAGGGTGCCTCGATGCCCAGCGCCGCCGTCCAGGGTGGAGACAACCCCGCTGGCGCCGCCATATTGTGTCACACGAGCTGAGACTCAGCTACGCTTGCATTCATAAAGTGTTACTCGCGGCGCGCTTCCAAGTGCTTTGCCTTGATGAGGATTTTTTTATCGGTGTCCCATCTGCATATCTTTATAACCAATAGCCGTTAACTCGTCGAAGGTCGAAGACGTAAATGTATGGCGCCGGGAACATGCCCCAAGTTGCCTAATTCAATCACATTTAATATGCCGTGTGTATGTTTAAAATGCGCACTATTTTTTTTTGCGCTTCGATGCTTGGTATATAAGGTTTGCCACCCCCAGGGTGTGGAAGTTTTTCTTTTTCGCTGTTGTATTTTGGTTTACACGTCACGCCTCCTTTACCGTAGCCAGCCAGTCGCGCACGGCGGTTAGTTTCCCTTGCGTTGCGCGTGCTCTTCACGTTCGTTGCAATTATTTGACGATATCTACGCGCAATTTTTGCTTTTTTCGCCCACAAAACTGTGTGCTGACAGGATTAAGCTGGTGTAAAAATAACTGCGATGTGAAAATAAGGTTTAGTTAGTGCTGTAGAGAAAAATGTAACGTAACTTGTCTGTGTCAATCTTGCGTAGTACACACAAGAATATCAAACGATGCACAAAATACATTTACTTATAATGTCTAGTACAATCAATCATGAAAGAGATATGTACATGAAAAATTATATGTACTGTGTGGCGCCTGAAGGTTATGTTGAAAGACCAGATAAAAAAAATTAATTCGCAAGGTAGGCTCGACACACAATTCGGGATAGAGAGGAGGGGGGGGGGGTTCAAGTGAGTACATCAACCTTATTACACACAATATAAATCGAAAACAAGAATGCAAACCAGAAAACGCAACCGCGGGTAATATTAATCAAGATATCTAGCCAGATATCCAGCCAGAATACATACATCAGCTACCATCGAATACGTCGCATCAGCCGAACACATCGATGGCGAGTACAGAACATTTCATAAATAACTATTAGAACACTGATAACTACATTGAAAAAATAAACAACACTGCGTACATATCACGTACAAAAACCGTAAATGAAACTAAGACAGTCAAATCCAGATTAGCAATGTTTTCACTTCGAAAATGTAGTCCATGATGATGTAGGGCTGTTGACTTTAACAGACGGTGCCCATCCTGTCGATTTCCCTCGTACTGGTCCTCTTCAAAGTGTTTCTAAGTACAGGTAAAACAACAAAAGTGATTATTGATATGAAAAGTTGCCTTGTAAATACAGAGAACCCATTACAGTGCTTAAAAATAAATTTTAGCAGAAGCAATGCTGTATTACCTCGCTTCACACGTTTCGAAGAAATGCACAGGCTACAACAGACACCATGCCAGAAAGCGCCGAAACATTTTGGTCCCATGATGCCCCTTAACTCTACTACACCTGGGCATACCGTGCACAGGCATTTAAAGACCGTCACAGTACCCACTACGATCGGGAATGAGCACGAATGACCATCGGCTTACGATCACCACGCTACAAATATGTACAAGTCTAAAAAATCAGCTATGTGACGTAACACCCTGAGGTCCGCAAGATATCTCCTGAGAAATCAGAGAAAATCACAATGTTTCGCTTACCACGTACAAAACAGCCGCTCTCCCCAGACGAAGCACTGCGTTCTTTAGTCCCAAATAACCAGTACTGAAAAAAAAAGAAACAAGAGACACACACGATGTGTGCTTCCCGTGAAAAAGGAAAATAGGTGGCTTACGTGACGATTCGTAGCTAATGTAAGACTATTTCGCGGCTAAGCATCTTCGTCAGTCCTTAAAATAAGGGTATCGACTGCGCCCATCAAAACAAAAAAAAGCCTATGCGACGCGCGCTCGCAAACCATACGCTACTCAGACAGCATCGGTGCAGTGCTTACTTAGTTCGTGAGCGAACGTAGGTACGTGAGCGAGGATCAGAGAATACTTTCTTATTTAAATGAAAAACACGGTGCGGTAGTCTAAAGATTCTTGACACTTACCTCGCAAATGCACGAGTTATCCATTGCCTTCCAGTGATCGCGCTTTACTTGGGCTTCCCATCTCTTCCGTCGCTCTGGGTCCCGGGGGAAGCGAAAACAACGCAGTCCTTTACGCGTCGATCCGGCGCACTTGGGAACACAACAGCCCGTCATGTCGACACGATGCACTTGATAGCTTGTCAGTCATGCGGCTGAACACTGTCTAGCAAGTAGAAGCGTCCGCGAAGCATCCGCGCGCACTGTGCCTCGAACTCAGCACCGGCACCAAGCAATCGCAACGGCTCACTGTGACACAATATGGCGTAGCAGCGAGAAAGCGGCGGCGCGGGGGCGGTCAAAGGTTGGCACCACCCTGAACGGCGGCGCTGGCATCGAGGCACCCTAGCGACCGTGTTGATGCGCGCGCCCTCCCTCGGGGAGAGCGCGAAGGAGGCAGCGGACGACTCGCCGGGCGTCCGAGGGGCGGCGCTGGTGGTCGAGAGGAGCAGGAGAGCCGGCGCAGCCGGCGGATCGGCGGGGGCGCCATCTCGTGCCGCGGGCGATGACGAGGAGGCGGCTGAGTCCCCCGGGCGCCGGGAGATGGCGTCGCCGTCGTCCCTGCTCTCCGGGCAAGGTGGGGCGGTCGGCGGCGGCAGCCTGCGGCGACCGGTTTGCTCCTCCTCCTCGCTCTCTGCTTCGCGCATGCGTTTGCGCGAGGAGGAGTCCATGGCCTCCTCGTCGTCGGATGGGGGCAGCGGGGTGCTCGCCATAGCAGCAATGGCGGCGTCCTGCTCCGAGGGGGGAAGGCTCGCTTGCGGGGAAGGTATAGCCGGCGCCACGTGTGTCTCGGTGACGGCGGGCGCGGCCGCGGCGGCAGCTGCTTGGGTGGTGGTGGCCTGTTTCTTTATCCACGCGTCCACGATCTCGGCGGCGCGCACCTCTAGTTCGCCTCGCTCACGCGACGCTTGTAGCGTCACGGGCACAAAGGTCGCGAGAGACGCGCTCGCACTTCGACGATGGCCCGCGCGCGGCGGGCGCTCTCCAGGCCTGCGGAAGCCCTCCATGCCGTTCGGCTCCGCAGTCAACACGCGAACCGCGCGTCACAGGGGGGCAAACAAGTAGCAGAGAGAGAGATTGTGGTTGTGAAGAGACCCTATTTTCTCTCTCTCTGCTACGTAGCAAGAAACTACCTAGAAAGAAAAGAAACTTCCTTGTCCGAGGCGAGATTCGAGCCCGCGTGCCCCGGTCTCAAAGCGAGCGTCGTAACCACTAGGCTATACAGCCACTTTTTTTTTTCTTTCACGGTATTTATTACGAATATAAAACGCACATGCGTAACATATCTTCATAGCGGCCAAAACAGTCTTAGCCGCGTCTACAAGCACAAAAAAAACACTTCACAGTACAATTATTACAGTAATCAGTTCTCTAAAAGGGAGGCAAAAGGATACGCTGCAGCAACAATGGATACCAGTCTGGTGGGGAGTCTCTCTAATCATAAAAGTCCTTCAGTTGTGAAATCATCCGAATGAAATGTGACTTCGAGGATGCAATTGGTTCTGCATTCCGGTCTAGCATGCGAGTTTTCCATAAACTGTGCAACGCCATAAGTTGGAGCATGTCAAATCTTCACATTTAGGTGGTATCAAATATCGTATCGTATAAGGATTTATATCAAGATACTTTTTAAAAGTCCTTTGGAGAACCTCCCAAAACAATATGGCGTCCTTGCAATCAATAAAGCAGTGTTCCATAGTTCCCGGTTCATTACAGAGACGACAGTTAATCGAAGATACAAAGATGCCTTTCCTATTTACCCACGTTTTAACAGGTAACGTTTCAGTGTGCACTTTGAAGAAGAATGTTTTGGTGTGTGGAGCAATAGGCATCTTACAGACCCGTGCAAGGACGTCATCTCCAGGTAAGCCGATGTACAGCGACCGGTATAACGGAGGTTTAAAAAGCATATCAATTAGATCTTTATACAGATTTTTCCTTGAGATAGAGAATAGGTACTCATTTGAGAACTTGACTGCAAGAAAACGCGCTGAGAGGCACACTTCATGCATGAATCCCTTCAAATATGGATGTGAAGCAAAATTTGGCGAAAGTACTAAATTTGGTAAAACGTTGACGAGAGTAACTTGCAAGAACGCCCGAAGTAATGTGTGAGAACAGTCTCGAAAGAAGGTGAAACGAGACACTAATTGTCTAACATAAAGGTGAACCAGGCTAAGACCACCTGCACTAACTGGTATGAAAATATTGCCACCCCTCATTGGCTCATAAGATGATGACCAAATATAGGTTGCAAATATTCGGTGAAACTGCTGTATGTAAATCCTCGAACAATTAATTATTTGCAGCACATAGAAGAGTTTTGTTACCAAAAATAAATTCCACGCTTTAGCTCTGCCAAAGACTGAGAGATTATACGGAACGAATGTTTGGGCATAACGCCTTAGGGTTGGTACACGTTCTCTCCAGTAATGTGCACTTGACTTGTATGCATCCAATGGAACGCCCAGGTATTTTGGTGGCTGACAAGTCCATTCAATACCAGCAAAATGTGTCGGTTTAAAGATCCATGAGCCAAACCAAAGTCCAAACTTTTAGCACAGTTCATTCGTGCACCAGAAATAGCACCCAATTCCTCTGTCTTAGACACCACAGGTTTGATACTGGGCTTGTCCGTGCAAAAGAAAGCCAGGTCGTCTGCATATACCAGCACTTTTACCTCTGTTCCAAAAACACTGAAACCATGAATATTACTGGAGTGAATTACGTTTAAACACAATGGTTCCAAGTAAACTGCAAAAAGTAATGGTGACAAGGGACAACCTTGCATCACATAGGAACGAATTGACACAGACTTGGACAGGTGACCATTGACAACCAAACGAGTTGAACATACGTTATAGCACAATTTCACACCTTGAAATGTAACGGAGCCGACGTTAGCATGCTCGAGAAGAGAAAAAAAGAAAAGAATGAGGGACCCTATCAAAAGCCTTAGCTAAGTCTACTTGGAGCATTGCTACTTGATCACAAGAACTGGAACAATGTTCCAATACTGTACGTGCGATGTATATGTATGTTTGTATTGAGCGGCCTTTCAGACCGCAGGTTTGGTGAGAAACAATGAGAATCGACATTGCAAATTGTTGTCTGTTTGATAACGCCTTTGCAAAAGGTTTATAGTCTACATTAGAGAGTGTAATAGGTCTGTAGGCTACAACAGATCGCAGTTTCTCTCTGTCGGTGTATTGGGGAATGAACACAGTGTGGCTTCTTGTGAATGACTGAATGTGAATGTCATCCTATAGAAAATTTGAAGAAATCTTTACTGGAGTAGTCTTCATAATCTCTATGATCTAGAATGTGAGGCACCTGGCTCTTATGTGGGCGAAATTACCAAAGCTAAATTTGCACTTCAGGAATATGATGCAATACGCTACACAGGTGCCCGTGTTCGATCGCGTAATATTCGTACTTTGCATTCTGAGGAACCCACACGTCAAGCTTTACTTGATGGATACCTCAATGCAAAAAGCAGGCTAATTAATACCAGATATTTATTCGAAAGGGTCTTTGGTCTTTAATACAAAGGAAATTATGTGCGAATTTGAGTTTTACTACCCGGCATTGTTTAACGCCCCTTCTGATAAACAAAATGATAGTGTGGTAAGACGCTTTGTGTCCTTTGTAACCCCTTTAACTGAAGAAGAGTGTGCTGTCATTAGTGGTTCTTTCACTTAAAAAGAAATAGAATTAGCTGTTGACCAATTACCGATATCAAAGACGCCGGGTCCGGATGGCATTTCAGGCGAGTTTTATAAAGCCTTTAAATTCCTACTTTCTCCCTTGTTACTCAAGATTTTCAAACTTGGTTTTGATCTGGATACTCTTCCTCTAGGCTATACAGCCACGCCGGCAGAGCATGTATTTATGCGAACCATATGATTGCGTTCGAGCGTCGTCGTCTTCGTCCACAGCTGGGGCGTTCGTAAGCTCGTGCTCTGCGAGAGAGAGACACTGTGATTGTGAAGAGGAAGAGGCGCTATTTTCTGCAGCCCTTTAGGGAACACGACTCAGCGCCTTGGGGAAGGGGCGGGGGATATAAAGAAGAAAGAAAAGGGAGTAAAGGTCGATCGATTACGCAGCCCTTGACTGTCAGGGGTAGCCAGGCGGCGCATTCACAATTTGCACGACAGCTCCGTGTCCTCCAGGAATGTGAGAAGGTGCCTGAAGGCGGAGCCGTGGCGCCGACCGGGAAAGAGCGGCTGCGATGCTGAGTCCGTAGGGAGTCCTAGGCGTCGGAATGACGTGTAGAGAGGTGAAGAGATTTTGAGAGCTATGAGAGCGAGAGAGACGCATTCACGGAGCGGGTGTCGACATTGGAACCCGGTGTCAGTGACAGCGTTGCATGTCGGCTCCCTATGTCGGTGTTGCAAGCAGCGCTATGCAACACGCAGTGACTGCCGTAAGTCCGAGGCGCGCGAAAAGAAATTATCATCGTCATGAGTAATAAGACGAAAAGTTCGCGCGCATATCCGGAAAATGCTGGGCTACGATCACCCAGCTTCGCTGTTTCAAGCATTGCGAGGCTGAGTGCAAGGTTAGGCGTTTTTTACAAAAAAAATGTGTGATTACTTATGAAAATTTTCAGCGTCCTACATATAGGACACTAGGCATCTATGGGTAATTTTATTGGCGAGACAGACGTGTAAGGGGGGGGGGGGACAGTTGCGTCAAATTAAATAAAATGCAAAGTTCACAACTGGACAGTGACAGCAAATGGTTGTGCGCCCTTTTGAAAGTTGTCAGTTGTCGCTAGAATTTGCACTGGCTTTTTGTTTATTTATTTTATGTTATTATCTGTACTCAATGAAGAAGTGCCGCTTGTAGGTGGAATCGGCTACGGCTCTTCTGTGATTTTATCGATGCGCAAAAACAAACAAGGTGAATCTCTCAAGGATACGAGTAAAATCAGGGCGAAATCAATTCTGAAGTTTATATACATGGGTACAAAAAACTTACTTGGCAGTTCACAAACTACAAGTGTTCCTGTGGAGGGACTAATAAAGTTCTCTGAGAATGCCACATTTCAATCTCAATACTCGCGAACACGCGCGCTAAAACCACAGAAGAAGACAAAGAAAATGAAGCACATGATGAAGAATACGCAACGCAAAAACGATAGCAGACTTCAGTGATTCTTCCGGCTCTGATGTCACTTACGGCGACAGCAGAATTCTTCCGCAGGGAAGACAAGCATCTCATTTGCTTTGTTGTTTTGGTTGCCGGCTTCTTTCTTACAATGTTTCCTAAACCCACTATGCGGAACTGGAAGAAACCCCTGTGACTGGGGTGCCTTATGATGGACGAAATACAATTTGTAGTTTATGTATAAAAAAGTCTCTGTTTCGCCCGAAAGGCGAAGCATCGATTGCTATAGCAAATGAGTAGAGAGCCGTACGAAGCGAGGACAGTAGGTAAATGGGCCGTACAAAGTTGTAAACATTCGCTTGCTAACTAAATAGACAAGCACGGTGTCACGCACGCACAGGTGAACATGAATACATCACGCTGGATGACCGCAGATAGTCGCTATGAAAACGCGGGAGTGTGAAAGCGTGCCAGCAGCCGCGGGCAAAGTGACCTTCGCGTTGTCTCGCATCTCGCTTCAACGCGAACGTCAAAAGCGCATCGCATACGAAGCTACCGGCACTCGGCGAATGCACTTTGTCCCCATCGCATATCGCTTTGAAGATGAGGCCCGCGTGGGCGGGCACTTCGCCCAAGTCGCCGATCGCTTTCAAGATACAGGTGCGCGGCCACGCTGGGAGCAGCAGCCAGCCCAGAATAACGCAGCCCCCCCCCCCCCCCCCCCCCCACACACACACCCATCCGCGCTCTTCCTCTCTGTCGCCTCGCCCCCGTGCGTCGCGCGCGAAAGACCGCGCGCTTCCAGCCTGCCTTCCACCCTCGCGTGCGCTACATTGACCCGTGATTGCCGGCTCACCCCCGTACGCTTTCACTCGCACACGCAGCCTACGGTGCGCGGCGACGATCTTCTCGCCGTTGGACTTTACACGGATCCTCACGGCGATGGTGACGGCGACAACAGGAATGCGCTTGGAGAGTCCATATATTTGAATAATAAACACATTTCTTTATTATAAGATCTCAAGGGTAATTCAAACTTGTGATATTACAGAAAGGGTTATGTGCAATAAATAGGTTCTGACGTGTTCTTCTTTGTAATGTAAAACAACCTCCGTTCTATATGAGATAATAATCCACATTGTGAAACTAGAATTTGCGTAGAGGATCATACTTTGGTATTGTGAGAATCCCCTTGTCCAAGTAGGCTATATTTATTTAGCTAAAATGACTTTGAAACGTATTATTCGCAGTTGTTTAGCGAAATGCTCATTATATCTTTCCTTTTTCGTGGCGGTTGATCCTTTTAAATTTAAATCTATTTCATTCCGGTAATCTTGGTACACCTTGCTTACTTTCATTTGTTTCATGTGAAACCGTCACATTTATTTATTTCCGTTGTCCAGTAGGACAGCGTTCAAGCACCTGCGTATTTGACTTGGACTGCAGCGTGGTATTTCGGATGACCTTCAAATATGAAGTCTCCTTGAATGAATTTGTGTTTAAATTTTTTGTGTAAATCAAAATTTAGGCCGCAGGGGAACAGGCAGTGGCTCTGTTAAGGGTATCATGTTTAAGGCAAGATTGGTGGTTTTGAATGTCCCGCCTGGACTTATCGGCTCCGCTGCCAAACTTCTGCAACTGATGTCACGCGTGCGACTGTGCATTTACAGTACTACTATTAGGCACTTGGCGCGTGTGAATTCTCTACGTTACTGTATGAACAACGTGGCGCTGTCTTTGCGACGGCGTGGTTGGCATTGACGTTCTCGATGCTTTTGACGTTGTTTTCAACCGACAACCTTATTATCGGCACTTCCTCTATGGGGGTATGTCCCATGTTTGAAGCTTATCATCGCCATTGTCATCTAGCCATTGTCATCACCATTGTCATCTAGGTGCGATCTGTTGGCTCCAGGCAACACGCAAGGCAACTGCTGCTGGTCAGATTTCCCCTGCAGCTGCAAGGCTTCTACACAAGGTTGAATTGATTTGTAGAATGCAATTGACACTTTGCCACTTGTCTGACTAGGTTTAGGCAAAGAATACGCGCTTAAGACAACGTCTCATACCTTATAAGCTCCAGTGAGCACTACAGAAAAAGTGATCTTTCGACACTTACTGTTTTACGTTACATTACAAAGACACATAACTGCTTTTTGCAGCAGCTATCAGCCAGCTGCAAGTCACGGGAATTGACAGCCACGCTTCAGCTTCATTAATGTGTTTCTCAGCTGTTATCTGCAAGCTTTCTGGTCTGCTCAAATGGTAGAGTGATGTACACAAAACTTGCAGCCTTATGAAAAACGTGTTAGCAGGAGACCAAACCAGCCCTCTTACAGGTGCACAAATGTTTCGTACGCATCATCTCAAGACTGTCTTTGTGATGCCCAGAATGCTGTCACGTCCGCTATGCTATGGCTTGCTGCAGCCTCCGAAATACGTGTGCAGACGCCACCATTCTCAGAGTCATGAGTGACGCTCAAAACTAATGCTTCAACATGAAACCGGCTTTCCGGCGAAATCGGGTATCCTGATATTCGATTCACCCGTTATTCGAACTTCAAATCCAGATAGCCGGCGTAACCGGTTAGGCTACTTCTTATCCGTTTAATATTATTCGGATATTCGAATATCCGGGTATTAGTTTTCCTGTGCTGTTACCGATTTTATAGCGAAGTTTGGAATATGGGACTTGAGGCACTCAAGAACGTCATTAGTCTGTTCGCAGGCATTTGTGCAAAATCTAGACCACTAATGAATGATATATTTTGAGTAAATGTGGGGAATGTTAGGGGGATATGTACGCACATGCTGAAGGGGGGGGGGGGGGGGGAGTGTGTGCACTTCAAGGATAGTTGAAAACTGAGAAACCCTCGCGTTTGGCCAGTCCAGCTTTTAAAATTTATTTGCTGCTATGGGATTAGTAAACAGCGAAGATTTGATTTTAAAGGGAAAAGCGGCCACTCTGTGGGTGACAAGTACCGGATTTTCAGGTTATTTGCGTGCCTTGAAAATACATGTGGCGCCCCAAGCACCTATTGAGGTGGGGGCACCTTCGGGTTGAGGTCAAACACCCCTTTCCAAGCGTTGAGGTCCCATAATGGCCGAGCACCAGGCCGGGAGCGCGCTTGTACCTATTTTACCGGTAGGTACCCGGCGGCAGCACTTGCCTCCCACAGCCGCGGCGGATGCTCGTCTACAAGGCCGTCTGTGGTTGGACAAGAGGCGCCCAGAGACAACAGCTGAAATCTCTATTGGGCCCTCTTTCGAGATGTGGACCCCCACGACAGCCGAGCACCAGGCCAGGGGACATCTCTACCCATTAGAAAAACCGGTGGGTTCCCGGTGGCACCGGGATTTGAACTCGGTACCTCCCCCGCATACGAGGCGGATGCTCTACCGCTAGGCCATCGCTGCGGTTCGCAGGGAGAGGCCTTCGTCCTGCAGTGGACATAAGTATAGGCTGATGATGATGATGATGACAAAGCGAACAAAGGTGAAAATACTTACTGAATACTTATCCTCTCTAAATTTTTTATGCGTCATGCGAGAGCTGCACTTAATTTTCCTTCTTTCCCGCTGCACGACGCCAGGCAGAGTGTTTATACATGGTGATCATTTTTAAGTTTTATCAATATTTCACAAATAGCCTGCTGCAGATAACATAATTCTAGTTCTTGAAATGGATTATTCCGACAAGCGGACGTTACTTGCACGGGAAATCTAAACAAAAATTTCAACTAATTAACAAAAATTCACTAATTATCTTTTGAATTATTTACTTTACGGCACTTATTACACTTCACGAATTGTAGCCGGTGAGAATTTGCGAGGTGTATCCACTTGGAATTTCCAGAATGACGCCAGTTTGGAGATATGCGGTATCAAACTTGCCGTAAAAATGCATTGTTCTTCCACTTACTTCTTGTTTGGCAGTATTTGAAAATACTGCCAGCTACTTCTTGGCAGGTAAAGCAGGGTTGTTGGATACCAAACAAAACGGGGCATTTTACAAGCGAAGATAATGTCGAAATGAAATTCGAACACAGCAAGATCATGCACAGTGGAACACAGAACCCACGTATGCTCTACTGCTCAGAACAATAGCTCCAATTAATATGAATGCGAGTTGAATAAAAATATCAGTACGAAAGGAATCACATGCTTCGCTGACAAATGATAAAGAGTTGATGGGGAAAAAGTCAACAGAGTTCTTGTTCGTTACCTCTTGTGGAAGCCGGTTCCAGTCTCTTATCGTTCTAGCAAAAAAGTAAAATTGATAAGCGATTGTTCTAGCCTGGGGTACAATAAGGGTAAGTTTATGTTTGCCGCAGGTACTTCCAAATGTGTTAAACTGCAAGTATTTGCCAAATTCATTTTTGTTTGGCCGTTGACTATCGTATAAAGCTTCTTTATATGGTGTAACTTACAGCCTCCTCCAGAGTTGGGAGACGAGACCTTGAACGGAAGTCAGATAGGGAAATTTGTCTTCCGTAGGCCTTAAAAATAAACCTGAGTGCTTTGTGTGTGGGTCCCAAATGACATAATCATATTCAAATGGAGGGCGCACCAGGGATGTATAACCAACTAGCTTTGTCTTACACGGACAGTGTTTCAGACGTTGCCGGAGCAACCAGAGTCTTTTTGAGGCTGACCAAACTATGTTTTCAATGAGCGCACTCCATCTTAAATCGTTAGATATTTAAATCCACAGATATTTAGGCGTGTCGACAGGCATAAATTCAACGTTGTTAATTTTGTATGCATGCGATAGCGGATTCTTTGTTGTTATTGTTGTTCTTGCGATTACATTCATTTGGGAGGGCTTAGGGATATTTAGGCTCATCTTCGAGGTCTGGGACAAGTTATAAATTGATGTTAGAGAATTGCTTAAGAACAATTGCTCACCTTTAGATTGAATAGCATAATACATGATGCAGTCATGCACGAAAAATTGACATTGCACAGCAGTGTCAAACGAGAGTTCATTCACATTTACAGAGAAAAGTACGGGTTCAATGACGGACCCTTGGGGAACACTTGAAAAGGCTGGAGCCATTGATAATTTAGAGTCACCTATTTGAGCGCACTGTTGGCGTTACGTTAGGTAAGAGTCAAGCCACCGGAGGATAGGCTCATTTCTAAAGAGATGCTTTAGTTTATTATCATTTTGGAATGCGACACTGCGCTTCAAAGGCTTATTGAAATCTAGAAAGATTATGACGTCGTGACCCCTATTATCAATAACTGCAATCAAATCATTAGCGATGTGAAGTAACTGGGTCACTGTTGAAAGGCCACTCCTAAATCCGGGCTAATTGTTTAAGAAAAAATTGTTGCTTTCCAAGAAGCGGCTTAAATGTTGGAAAACAAAATGTTCGAATGCCTTTCTAGCTGCAGTGTGCACAACAAGCATACCAGGCGATAATTAGTTACTGTGAGCTTATCGCGGGTTTTATGTATCGGTATTATTTGACCTACTTTCCAGTCAGCAGGAACTTCCCCTTTCCGCAAACTTTCGCTAAAATAATATAAAGATACTTAGCACAGCACTCCGCGTATCTAAACAAAAATATATTTGGAATTACGTCGGGTCCTGAAGATTTATTAGTGTCTAAATTAGGTCATGTTGAAAAAAATACCTCCTCCTGTTTTTAGTATCTCCGCAAGTTCATGCCTATAGGTGCGTGGCTGAAATCTGTATTGTTATCGTTACAGCACAAAAACACGGACGAAAAGTAGTCATTGTATGTCGTTGCTGTACAGGTTGGATGAACACAACGCTCTTTTATCCATTGAAACACAGAAGTAACTGGAACGTCCACGTATTTCGTTCCATACTTTGGGAAATAATATCTCAAAACTGGTGTCATCCTGGAAGTTAATTTCAAGTGGATACTTCTTGCAAGCTCACGGGCTACAATTCGTAAACTGCAATATGTGTCATAATGCAAATATTTAGGAAGTTAATTAGTGAATTGTGTTAATTAGTAGAATATGTGTTTCGATTTCTCGTTCTTCTAATGTTCGCCTCTTCGAATAATCCAACTCAAGGACAAGAATTGTGCTATCTGCTAAAGGTAATTTTAAAAATTCCATAGAACTTAAAAATAATCACCGTGTATTTCGTTTCAATAGCTAGAAAGCACATTTTAGGGATGCTAAATAACGGTTTAATATGTGTAGTTTAACATAAGCCTTTGTAGAAAGCTATTCACTCAAGTGTTAGAGTGTCCTACCGGCGATATTAGCAATGGTACCAGGAGTGCTAAAAAAACTCTACAAGACATCAACTTCAAGTTCGGTGAGCATAGGGGGAGTGTTAGGTGCGTTGTGTGGCGAAACCTTCATGGTCCTTCTTGAAGTAGAATCGTTGCAAATAACTACTGACCCCTCGTTTAGACAACATTGGAGCCTCCATTGGAAAATATGGGGTGTGGGCCAATCCCGGTGGTAGTGCAATACCGAGATGCATATATAGAAAATCTAGAAGGCACAGCGTCTTAGCAACCGCGGTTGAACGAGATTGGCTGAAACGCCGCCGGCGACGCTCGACGCCCTTTGCAACTGCTGTGATAATACGCCGCGCCACCTAAAGCCTTTTACGCTAACCTAACCTAACCTAACCTAAGCTAACCTAACCATAACCTAACCTATCGGGGGCGACAGGCAAAGGCAATAATCCTCACGGTGTGACATCACAGCGTCGCAGACGGCATTTCAGCCAATCGCGTTTAACTGCGGTTGCTAAGGCGCTGTGCCTTCTAGATTTTCAATATACGTTACCGGGACGACCAGCGGTGCGATTTAATAGGCCAATCACCGTGGTAAAGCAACACCGGACCGACCCGTGGCTGAGCTGAAGCAGGCTTAACAATGTAAACCTAGGCAAGCCTAACGCGTGGCACGATGCGTTTCATAGAAAGAGAGAAAGAGAGAAACGAAGAGGGAAAGGTAGCGAGGTTAACCAAGGACGTGCGCGGTTGGCTACCCTACACTTGGGGAGGGGGAAAGGTATATATGATTATGCGTTATGACTAGTTATGAGCACTGAGTTATGCTTTTAACTACATATATCAAGGGTAATTAGGATTAACTGAGATAAATAAATAAAAGTAATCTAAGTATTCATTGATACTTGAGGTTTACAAAAATAACGCAAAAAATAAGCGCCAATAAAGAAATACAATTGAATAATGAATGATAAAAAAATAATAAGTGAATATACATACAAAAGCAAAATAAAAAATTTCCGAACACATACAGTCGGCGCAATAAGTAACGCTACCTACCTATCATTACGCGCTCTTGGATAATTCCCTCTAAGGGAGCTTCTGTCGTACTTTTTCTGTATAGATTAGTTGGCCTTCAGAGTAAAATCTGTAGCGTAAATTGGCAATCACGCTCCTTAAGATTTTACTCGCACAATTTACATAAGAGCACACTATATTACTAATCACTGATGCCCCAATTGAGCACATTCCATGGTGTTATTGGTTTCCATGGAAACCTTATTATGCAGGAAAATAAAAAAAGCTCTGATGGCGTATTCGTGCTGTGACGGCTATTGTATTTTGTTGAGTAAACTGCAGGAACCAAATATTTGCCTACATGGCAAGATAAAAATATTCAGCACCTTGAAAAACAAAAAAAAGTGGCGTGAAGTAACAACCTCACAAAAAGAGCTTAATTGCCATCCATGTCACTAATGAGGCATGAGTTCCTGAACTGCGCATACTTTTTTGTCTCCGCGGGTAATACACAGCCCGGCATATCTTTGTGTCGCGCCTTTCACTATCCATGTTTTTTTACCTTTCATATTTAACCACCTATTTTATGCCAAATTAAAAGCACAACCACCAGTAAAGAGAAGTTGTCAAAACAAAGGAAAGATTCAGCCTGGGGTGTTTTGCTTCGAGTGTGGTAACAGTGTCCATGGATGAGACATGGACCTACAGTTTGGTATTGTTCTCGCCTAAACGAGGACATTTGCGTGCATTAGCGAAGAGCGAGCGACGAAAGTGTGCCACTGCTGGTGCAAGCATTATCAAAGATATCTGCATGGTGTCATTAGAGCAGGACACCGTTTAAATAAAGGACAGCACCATGGCTCTAACTGCATGGTTAACCAAAAACATCCGAGAATACTTACAAACGTCTTATTTTTCGATGTGCTGTTCTAACTATGCCCTACAACTTTCTTCGGAAAGTTCTCATATTTATTGGACCGCTGAATGAATCAACTTCTTTGCTGAAAAACATAAAGTAGTACCCTCTCTAGGTAAGAAGGGCCGCATAAAGCATACAATGAAATATAAATAAGGAAATCAAGGCCATATTTTAAGCCTTCCATAAACAAAACAAACACTGTATCTTGTAGACTAAGATATATTGCGCTTTGCATATGATCTATGAATACATGCAATAGAACCAGAAATTGCTATAATATCTGAGCGACGCAGCATATTCGTATTCGAATATTCAAATATCCGGTTACTTAAACCAGATATCCGGAATATTGTTTCAAATTAATCGGGATAACAGGATAACCAGTTTTTAAGACCAGATTCACTTCGCTCTGGTTAAATCGGATCACCGGTATAACAGATATTTGCAAGCACTAGTTGAGAGTGATGCCAAAGCAAGGCCGCTGGACTATTATATCACTGTACGGAAGCAAAGGTGCGCCCAGAAATCAGAGCGTACGGAAGATTGCACCGGCAAATCAGACAAATTTAAACCTCTAGATGATGGTGGTAGTTGAGGAAGGCATTTAACTAAACACTGCTTTGAAAGTCGACTTTCTGAGGTTTAGGCTCGTCAGTTATATAAGAGGTGCAATTGTTAGCGCCTACCGCTAAGAAAGCTGCTGCATAATTAGGGATGTATGGTATCCTAGGGAGATGCCACAGCTAGTAGACCCAACTTTGAACAGGGAAATTCTATTGTCTTGTAGCCGATTTGTGCGAGCATAAGTTCGCTTATCTTCCTGCTTTTAACCTGGAAGAACGGACAACCATATAACTACGAAGCGTTATAAGACTGTCTGGTAACTTATAACTTATAACTTATAACTTATTCCTAACAAGGTTAATGCCTTACTACCTTGTAACAAATTAGCACATACTGTGCGTCAGCTGAAACGAAGAAAGTGATTGCTTACGTGCCGCGGTTAGACTCCAATATCTGTTACCCCTATGATTCAGCATAAATTAGCCAATTTTGCCTTGAGAACAGCGGGGCTACCACGACGGGCAGAATGCTGTTGTCAATGACGAATGACGCTACAAATAAATCAGAAATACGTTTCGAGTTTTCTTTTCTTTATTTGTTGTTGTAAATGGGGGGACAGGGGGACAATGAACGTCGCACACAAGGACAAAACAAAAAAACTAAAAAACCCCGACGAAATTGATCCCAAACAAATCCAAATAGCCAGCATTAGTAAAAAATACTTCTGGTTCATCAAGCCCTCTCTTTCTATCGTTTACGCTGTGGCGTCAACTGCTTTCAGTTCTTCGGTTATTTGAACTTTTTCGCAACGCTGTATGATTTCTACACAAACTTCGGCTTGGTTGCAGATAACAGAAATGGGACAACAAAAAATATCGAAAAAAATATAACGTCCAACAATGAAAAGCTAGCTCGTTTTTAATGCTTCTCTGTTGCATCTGAGACCAAAACACACCAGTCGAATTTATTATAACCCATTGTAAACGCATACTATAAACTCTTGCACTAAATTATTTTGCAAGCGAAGCTTGTTATACCTCACAGATTTCGGTGTCGTCCATGTACGCACAAAATTATCATCATCATCATTGGCTCGAGCGTCGTCTTCTTCCGCAGCTGGGTCGTTGGCGCCCCTCGATCGCACGAGGTCGCGGGATCAAGTCGCGACCACAGCGGCCGCATTTCGATGGGGGCGAAATGCGAAAACACCCCTGTACTTAGATATATGTTCACGTTATAGAACACCAGGGGCGCTATAACGTAAAATGATTCCAAAGTCCTGACGTCAAATTTACGTAACCACCGAAGCAAGCTTCGGGCGGTGACCCGCAGCGTTGTCTGAACAATCCTAATCACACACTCTCCTCGTTTATAGGAGGTCACCTTTGTTCGCTTTGTAAACCAATAAAATTGCCTACACTCAGCGGTTTTTCTTATCTAATTGGTTGACAAGAGGCGAGGACACGAGGAGAGGGTTTCGATGGGACCGAGCCAGCACAGTGAAAATAGATAACCGCATGAAGAGCGTGGTGCCGGCTTCTCCAATTGGTCCACGTCGCCTTACTTAGCTTGGGGTGGCTGGTCGAAAATCGCCGCGGCGTGCAACGGAAGGATAAGAATGCCGCTAAAACGGATCCTCAGTAAGGAAGAGTTGGCAGACCGATGTCGTATGCATGCCGAAAGGGATCGATAACGTTTTACTGTCACGCAAAAAGGTTTATCATGCGCAACTAAATACATGCTCACCGGCAGGTGCGAGTAGCGAGGGCCTGAGCGATCGGCGGGTCGTCATCTTCTACTCCTTTCGGAACGGGACAGTCTGTGGCTATTCAGACAATTTTTTTCAGTTTTATTCGGCATATTAGTGCATTTTTTCGCGTACACGTCACTTTGACGTGGTGAGTTATCGCGGTTTTGTGAGCTCGCGTTACAGACAGGCGAAGTGGGCGCAGCCAGAAAACATTGGACCAATAGCAGAGGGCTAATGGTGAAAAGGCGTCAAATCAGGAATGATTATTTCTCTTTTGTGCGGTTTAATAATGCATAACCAGTATGTACACGTTGTATCAGATGGGGAGCTATGGTGGTTTTCGTGACGTTGCGTTGCAGACAGGCGAAGTTGGGAGTGGCCCGATGTCGTGAGTAAGAGGCCGGAGGCGAAATAAAAGAAGACAAGGACGATGTGATCGGAGCGTTCCGAACGGCGCGAGCGCACGAGGCGCGTGATCCGAGCTGTCATCGAGGGAGAAGCAAGGCTGAGCGAGCATTATCGACGTGGCTCCGGGCCAGGAAGGTCGCATCACCAGCTCCGCTCTGGCGACGGGAGACTTGGGGGTCTGGCCGAGTCCGTGACGTTGGTGGTCCAAGGTGTGGCCGTCGACCTCGGCAAGTTCGAGTGAGGCTCCTGGACTGGCTGCAGCCTCTCACGGCAGGACCGGGCACCCCAGAGAAAACCCCTCTTCCAAGGCAGACCGGCACGTTCGATCATCCCCGGAACGCCACGTCGGCACTCGGGAAAGAAGCTAGACCGAAGCGACGGCCGAGCACGTCGCTAGGCCTAAGCCGTCGCGCCTCCCTGCCACGTCAGCAATAGCGACCGGGTTACCCAGGCTCCCGAGACGAGCGAGTTAAAGAACCGACTTCTATGCAGCAACGTTTATGCGAAGATCGGCGAAACGACCACATGGAAAAAGATTCTACGAGATTCCGGCCGGAAAGATACCAGCAACCACAGCGACGAACTGAGTGAGATCCCTGCTTGTATGGAGATATCAGTAGGCCACAGTTGCCAGACTTTCGTAGAGAAAACGCTCAGATCTAACGGAGGCGGAACTTAGAGCATATTTATTGATTCATTAGGTTGTACATTTGTTGGCATTTATTTATTCATTGTCTTTTAGCTAAGTGTGTACTTGAGTTTTTGTTTTGAGGTTTTTTGGTTAGAGTGTGATTAATTATCTGCTTGCTGTGTCGCCATGCCTCTTCCCTCTCCATCTCTCATAACACCCGCACGCTCCCGAGATCGGTGACAAAAAACATCACACCTGAAAATGTTTTGACCAATCGTGGAGGCTGATAGCAGAAATTGGAATCAAAACAGTTTAAAATCATTTTACGTTGTAGCGCCCCAGGCGGCACAAACTATTACGTAGTCCCCCATTACAGCGTGCCTCATAATCAGGTCGTGGTTTTGGCCCGTAAACACCCCATAATCTATCCATTTATCAGCCGTAACTTCGGAGCCAGCTGCAGTCAGATGATCCAGATGACCAGTTGTGGTTCGAGCACAGCGTGGTACTCGTCAGTGCAATTCGTTTGGATGAACACCTAAAAAACATACGACAAGCTTCGCTTACCCCCATTTCGTTGACCAGGGAGGGTCTATTGATTTCTTGCATATAATCTCCCACCGCAACGAATGTGAGCGCATCTTTTGAAACACGCGCCGACATCAGTCCCACAACTGGATTCGCAAGAGTTCATCATAATTTCACATGGCAAATACTTCGACAGTTGTGCCCGAGAAGTTCAGAAAGAATCTCCTAGATAAATATGAACCAGGGTTTGCAATGTAGCTGCTTAAAGGCACTGCGATCTTCTTTCTTTAGGAACACATTGAGTGAATTTTATTCTGATTTAGATAACAAGCGGGGGAAAAGAATTGTAGCTGAAAATCCTACATACGTATGAGAAGCAATGAATGTTAATATGAAAAAAAAAAAGAAATGCGGAAGGGTAGACTGTTTCTCCAGACGAACTCATTCTGTTGGGCTCATCGTTTCCTGACAGTCGAGTACGCATTACGTGCACGCCGTGCGACAGCGAGAGAAGCGCCAGTGCACAGTCGCTTTTCTTTTTTTTTTATTGCGATAGCAATTATATGGACACTTCAACCGGATTTCTGCCGTCGGCGTCGCCGTCGTCGTCGCCGTCGCCGTGAGGTTCCCTATAGATAAAATCTTCGCCGCGTGCCGTATGCCCGAGAGGAAGCGTGCGGGGACGCGCGCTATCACGGAGAGTGAACGCACTCAATCTCCCACGCACAAGCAAGGACGCGGGAAGCCAGCGCCGGAGGGAGCGGGGGGGGGGGACGCATTTCCACTCTGCCAAAAACTGCGCTCGTCGCTCGCTCGCACCGTCTCTTATCTCCACACGGCTCTGACCTTTATGCGCCGTGCATTCGCCGCTCAGTTTTCGTTGAAGCGATAGACCGCACGTACCTTCGCCGCTGCGGCGTATCCGCTTGCTGCCAGTGTTTTGACGGTCGTTGTCTGCAGTCATTCAGTGTGATCTATTCGTGTTTGTTTGTGCGCGCTCACACCACGCTTGTTCATTCAGTTAGTAATAGTCGGGTCACATTTTCCAACGCACGCTACACATGCAATGCTGCCCGGATCGGCAGTGCAGCACTACAGGTGTGTACCTTCGCACGCGCTGCCCACGGGAAGCGCTTCTCATCAACACCACCGTTTCACACGCGCCTTCTCGTGGTCATCGAGTCTCTCTTCATGTCGGTCTACTTACGCCGCAGCACACCTGCTTACTTAATCAGCTCAAGTTTACTACAATTCATATTGCTACCAAGACATTGCTGTGTTGCTATCGCATTCATTGCTTCGCCCTTAGGGCGAAACTGTGACATTTTTTTACCGCGTGACATACGCTGTCGTTCACAGCACATGTTCTCGGTGGCCCTGCAAATTGCATTCCGAGTGTTTGCGGCGGCGTGATTTGGCGGGTCAGCTGTTTGCTATAATGGCGGATGAAGGTTGCATGGGCATGTTTGCGAAAGCACACGGATTCAAAGGCACACGTGGTTGCCATGTTGTGGCGCAAATCATGATGCCAACCGGAACGCGGGAACTTTCAACAAAGCGCTTTTAAATACTTGCACTAGACTATTTGCAAATATTTTCCCGTTTTGTTTCATAAGCATCCTCACACACACACACAGGTTCTGCGCGTGTGTGTGTGTGTGTGTGTGTGTGTGTGTGTGTGTGTGTGTGTGTGTGTGTGCGCGCGTTTGTTCGTGAGTGTGTGTGTGTGTGTGTGTGTGTGTGTGTGTGTTTGCTGATTTGAGTTAAACGTATATTTAACTTGGAGGACCTAATTACGATGTAATGTAGACTATACGGAGCGTACCCTATGCAACACATTCCAAGAAACGGCCAGTCTGTTATGAAATCACTACATGGTAAAGATTTTTTTTCTTGATTAGTAAGTAAAAGGACTGTTTCTCAGTAGTAAACTTCGCTGTTCTAGCTATTAAAACCAGATGAAGATATGACATTTTTCTAGCAGATGTAAGCATTATTCCTAACTCGGCACGTACCAGCTTGTTGCACCATATGCAAAGTTATGGCAAGCCTGTGCACCGCAATGATTCTTCATTTTACACTATCATAATAGTGTAAAATACACTTACAATATGCTTGCACTGTCATAATAGCCTACACACAGACACAGTATATTACACGTTTAATCATGCTTTAGCCTGCGTTTTCTCGAGTAATTCATTACGCACCTTTATAGCTCGCTCTGTTCACTGTAAGTCGACTACAAACATAGACCAACCCTCAAGACATAAAAGATAACCGATAATTAATAATACTATAAAGATGCGTCGCCTCTTCTTAATGCTGAACTTCTGAGCTTTAGGTTGCAGGTTTGCTGACGGACCGCGGCAGCCGCATTACGGATGGGGTTAAATGCGAAATCACTCGTGTAAGATTTAAGTGCACGTTAAAGAACTCCGCGAGGTCAAATTTAATCCAGAGGCCTTCACAACAGCGTACCTCATAGCCCACTGCGAGCATTTGGATCAGTAAATTCCACAACCTTTTCTTACGCATTGCTTCAGTGCTACTGGACTACGGTGGACCGTACCAAAGGCAGGAAGAAAAAAGTTACAGCAGAACTCATCTTACGATACCGGTGGATGGTATTGCGATTATTAGATATTAGATATATGATGATATTAGAGCAATGTAGTGACCCACCGTATTTCTGATGTAACGTTTATTTAACATCTGTACCTGTCATTCTTAGACTTCCGTTGCTCACGGCTATATTTGACTATACTCCGGTATTGTCCAACTTGACTGCGGTAATCAGTTCCCAAGGTGGCCCATGGGCATGGCGGCTTGATGGCGACTGTGGGACGCTGGTTCAGTGACGATTACCGAATGGCGAAGAAGTAATGGCCAGGACTGAGCGACGAAGACGATATGACGACAATTTAATGACGATTCTAAAGTTATAAAGATGGCAATAATGACTACAGCTTGACGGCGACGACACGAGGACGTGGTGATGACGGCAGATGCATGATAACGACGGTATAATGACAACGCAGTCACGATGGTTGAATGACAAGCGCGGCAAAATCAGGATTTAATGACGACAGCATAATTACTTTAGAATGACGAAGAACAAACTACATCTGTAGATCGACGAAGGTGGTATAACGACGAGGCATGATGACAATGGGATGACGTCACTGAAGTGATGACAGCGTTAGAGTGGCAGCGTGACAACGACGACGTGACGACAGTGATATGACGACGACTGTGTGACGACGATGACGTGAAGCTGACGGCGTAAAGATCGTCGAATGTCGACGTGACAATAACGATGATGGGACTACCGCGACGGCATCACGACGGCTGCCTGACAACTGTGTGACCACTGCAATGACGACGATGCTATGACAATGATATCGGGACAGTGGGATAACGGTGGCATAACGATGTCGTTGTGACAATGAATGCAAGATGACCGTATGACGATGATGGCGTGACGACGAGTGCATGACGAGAGCCGGATGACAAAGCTTGAGCAACAACCACGATGGTATAACAACCACGAGTACATACCTAGTGGCCTAAGCTGGTAGACAGCTTGAGGCACTGGGTATGCGTAAGAGGCTACATAGATAGATAGATAGATAGATAGATAGATAGATAGATAGATAGATAGATCGATGGATGGATGGATGGATGGATGGATGGACGGACGGACGGACGGACGGACGGACGGACGGACGGACGGACGGACGGACGGATGGACGGACGGACGGACGGATGGATGGATGGATGGATGGATGGATGGATGGATGGATGGATACAAATGTAGGAGCCGTGTCCAGATCGCTTTCGAGATACGGTTCGCGTGACCGCAAGTACGCAGTTGCTGGCAGAGTATAAGCCGCACCTCCTCCCTCCCGCGCTGCCTCCCCGGTTTCCTCCTTACGCGTCCGCGATTAAGTCGCCTGTTCCCCTTGCGGCCGGTCACAAGATACGCAGATAGTGCCGCAACTAATCGTCGTCTCCCCTCCCTCCCTCCAACCCCACCACGGTCTTTAGCACGACGGAAGACGTCGCGTTTGCTCTCCGACGTGCCTTTGCTCTCCGTGAAAGGTCGCGTCCCTCGCACGCTTTCACTCGCACATACAGCATACGGCGCGCAGCGACGATTTGATCGCCCTTGGACTTTGTACGGAACCTCACGGTGACGGCGACGGTGACGACGACGACAGAAATCCGCTTCGAGTGCCCATACAATTTATATCGCAATAAAAAAAAGGAAGCGTCGAACGATATGACCAGCCTTATTATACATTCACTCTGACAATGGCCGGTCCCTCGGCCGAAATATCAGTAATCAGTAACGCCCTTCATAAAGTTGATCCCTTCCTTTTAGGGGCGAAGCTCCTTAGGGCGTGGGTCTGTCCTTCCTCCGTATGTAGCCACCTGTAGTTTTATGAAGTGTTCACTAGATGGCGTAAGTCCGTAGCTCTGGTTGGCATGGAGACCGCTATGTATGTATGTATACGCATATATACATATATATGTATATGTTTAGTATAACCGGAAGCCGACTTCCGCTTCCGTGTGCACTTCCGGTTCCGCTTCCGGTTCCGCTTCCGTTTCCACGTCCGGTTCTGGAAGCCAGCTTCCGGCTTCCGGAAAACGCTTCCGGCGTTTTTCTCTCTCTTCCGTAGCTAGGTGCGCTGCGGTGCACAAGGGCGTTCGTTCCCGACGCGCGCTCTCTTTCTCTCTCGTTCACGATGCGCGCTCTCTTTATCTCTCCTCCGTAGCTGTGGTTTACCCGAATGATCCCCCGGTGCTTCGCCCACTCATTTTTTTTAGTCTGTGCTTTCGGTCCTGGTACAAAAAAAGAACGTTTATATCAATTCGCATATATATTATGTGGGCATCGCTTCCGGTGGTGTTTGTGCTCCCTGCTTCGATATCGAAGCGGGAAAAAATGAATTTTCGTCGACAAATATCTGAACAGCAAATGGCGCTTTTAAAATCACGTAAATTGTTATTGCCTGCGTCGGCACTATCCACCAACGCTGCAATTACAATGTTGGCGTTAAGAAAAGTAACTAAAATATTTATTATCCAGTTTTATGTTAATTGGCCAACTTACTGCGATCTGTACTGACCACCTAGTCTCTACCGTTCGCTGAAGGAACGAATGGAGTAGAAAGCATCATCATCACATAGGTCAATCTGGGGCGTGACATCAGTTCCAGAATGGAGCATTTACACCATCTGCTCTTGCAGACTACCCTGCTGCTTTGTACCCCCGCTCTACAGCCTGATGCGGCCTTTCTGTGCGGCGACACTTCATGTACGGTGGAAATGCGCGAGAATATGACGCTGCCGCCAACGCTCGTTATTCCTCAGTACATGCAACGTAGACCATGGTCCTCAACTGATTGCTATCATCGTGGGAGGAGCCACATTGAAGCACTTTCTGAGACAAGCTTGCTTTGCGTACGACATCGCTTCCGGAGTGGAGCTTTTACCCTGTCTGCTTTTACAGATTTGTTACTTGTACTACTCTTCCTATCCCCGCAGCAGCAATCGTTGCTTGGTCGTGGTGTCATGCCCCAGCGTACTGTTTATTATGTTTGAGCGCTGTAAAAACGGGTTCCGCCTGCGTATTTGTAAGCTATTGTTATTACTATCTGGGGAAGTTGAATCTCATCCTGGACCAAACTCAAATGAAGTCTTGCCTACCGTCCTGGCTACAGTTCAGATGATCGACTCTAGGCAAGGATAAATCATAAATGATCTCCGCGCCTTCAAACTTTGGCAAACATCTGTCGATGTTGAACAAAAGCAGATATCCTCTAGAATCCGTACCATCGAAGTTGACGTTGTGGCGTTGAAGTGTATCCATCACTCTTCAACAATCACGTCTTCACAAACTTTTGGTGACAACGTATGCGAAAAAGTTAAAGCCATCGCATCTCCATGAGAAGTCACCGAGAACAGGATAAGACGTTCTAATTTGCATTTTATTGGCCTCCCCGACGAACCGTCGGAATCCTCGTCCGAAAAAGAGTTATCGACCTATGCTCATTGAATCTTGGCATCGTGCTTCAGCCATCGCAAATCGAAAGTTCTCATACACTTCGCAGATACCAAGTTGAGAAGTTTAGACCAGTCATCACAAAATTTACATCCTTCAAAGACAAGCACGGTATACTAGAGAAGGGTCACAAACTGAACGGCACGCACTTTGCCACCCGAAAGAGTTTTTCTTCTCAAACACGGCTTGCCAGGAAGAAACTGTTGGAATTTGGAAAATCTAAAAGCGTGTCTTTCAAGCTTTCTGTTGATAAACTACGTATTGATAATGTTACTTATGTGTATGATGCTAACACTGACGGAGTAGCACATTCACGTTCACGTGCTAATCCGATTAAACATAAAAAGTTCATTTTTGTGCGATAGCAAGGATATGGATACTCCAAGCGGAATTCTGCCGTCGCCATGAGGTTGCGTATGCTGTATGTGCAAATGAAAGCGAACGCACGGTGGAGAGCAAACGCGACTTCTTCCGTCGCGCGAAAGGCCGTGGGGAGGACGAAATCTAGGGAGGGGAGGCGACGTTTAGCTGCGGCACCAAATGCGTATTTATATAAGAAATGTCAGTTTCACCCGAAACGCGAAGCATCAATTGTGATAGGAAATTATTAGAGAGCTTCACGGAGAAAGGATAGTAGTATTATCAGCTGTATAAACTTGGATATGCAGCAGCACCAGCAACGTGCAGAAATGTTGTAGATGCCGTCGGCGTTTTTCCCGCGTCCCTACCAAACGGGCGCGTCGTTGGTGAGTGTTGACAGTTCCTCTGTGGGCGGCTTGGAGGTTTTCGACGAGATCAGAACGAGACATTCGTCGAGCAGCGTAGGAAGTCTTTACCACCTTCTCGCCTCGCAACGTTTTTGTATAATTACGAATTTGGTGCTGCAGCTGAACGTCGCCTCCCCTCCCTTCTTCCAATCCCCCCACGGCCTTTCGCGCGACAGAAGATGTCGCGTTTGCTCTATATAATGGTGATTGTAACGGAGGAAAGTGACGCTTATTTCTGCAGCCCATCAGGGAGCACGGCGCAGAAGGCGCGTTTGCTTTCCGCCGTGCGTTCGTTTAACGTGAAAGCGCGAGTCCCTCGCGCGTTTTCACTCGCACATACAGCATACGGCGAGCGGCGACGATTTAATCGCCATTGGACGTCATACGGAACCTCACGGTGACGGCGACGCTGAGTCATTGACATTTCTGCTGAATCATTATCATGACTATGGCTTCGACCACTGTCCTTTAGTATTTCCTTCACTTAGTACCCACGTTCGAACCCATTTCAGTGGTTTTTAGTGTTATTCTTCTTTCGCTGAGTCCCTGAGACAGCACGTAGGTAATGAAACAGCCGGCTACGTCTTTGTGCTCTCATGGTCGTTACGTTAACTTGGTAGGCTCCCCTCACACTGCTTCGCATAACATCAATTCCGACTGGGCGTGGGATCTGCCAGCTTTTTTCTATAACTGCGAGAGCGCAGGAGCTGCCTCGAGGCCGCGCATCCATGGTGCACCATGTGTCCTGAGCTTCAAGGCTTTGGATGGTGAGAAAACTTCTTTCAAGCTTTGCCTTTTTCCCAGGGTTTGACATTCTTCATCATTTCTGCGCCGGATATGTTGTAGATATACGAGGGAAAACGAAAATGTAAAGGCAATTTTCACATGACATTTTGTTGCACGCAAGAAAAATAACTACACATGTGAGAGAGAGAAATACGTTTATTAAATCATAAGAAAAAAGAAAATTGCACATGTATGAAAATTTCCGGTCAGGTGCCTACATTAAGTTAATGGTTTCGCTTCTTATAAGCGAAACCATTAACGACGCGCGTGACGTTTAACCACAGAAGCGCAGGCCACGCGCACAGGCACCGTCGTCACATAGCTTCTCCCTCTCCCCTACCCGTCTCCAATGCTGCAGGGCCGTCTCCACACTCTTTCCCTCTCTTTCCTACCTGTCTATTCCAGCAGCACCAGCACCTCGGATGCGCGTGACGTTATAACTACAGATGTAAATTTTTGATATATTCTTTTCCGCATGGCAATGTAATTTTGGTATCGTGCAATCGGCGTCTGTATCCTATCCGCGAAGAAGTGTTTGGTTGCCCACGAAGCTATGTCCGCACTGTTAGCTGAACCTCGTTGTGTAACCTGACCGCGCATTGTCCGAGTCAAAGGGCCACAAGTGTGGTAATTCGCCGGCGCGAGATCAGCGATGCACGAATGATGGGGAAGCTCTAACGGCCTACGGTGGATGTTTGCCGGTTTGACTCCGTCTGACATAAGAAAGTGCACTACGATTTGCCGTTCCTCGATGATACGATTGGTGAGCATGCGACCCCTTTTCTCCGCGACAATCGACTGAATAAGGCTATTCAGTGTAAAACTGAATGACGCTAAAATTCAAACTTTCTCGTCACTCCTAATGCACACGAGGTGACGCCACGCACATCCACTGTTTATTTATTCCCAGAAAAATCCAAACTTGACTTTAGTTTTCTGTTTACCATCTGAAACTACAACGTCGGTCACTGAGTATGTGACCACTCTTGGATCATCCCCCTCAATGGATGTGCCACCGTTCCACGAAGGCCCAAAGCCTTAAATGTATTTATAGTATAGGTGTCATACTATACTGTGTCATGCACCTCTCATCAGCATTCTTCCCTAGAAAAGCATCGTACATCGACTTCGACCGTGTGACGCAGACAGCTAACAGCTATAGACAACGTGGTTGTGCCGGCAGTACTGCTGCTCCGCATCATTTAGATTCCAATGCTTGGATATGCTTATCATCTTTTTTTTCCTTAGGGGGGATGGGAGGTTGGACTGTGACGAGAAGGGCTACATGGATTAGAAATCAATAAATGACGAGCCACTTTAGTTTCTGTGGCGGAGCAATTTATTATTCATTACAAATGACCAAACGCTCCAGAAAATACACATGCGTGAGAAGTTCGTTAGATGTTCTCCAACACGCCGTTGCACGTTTCCTCATCGAAAACCGCTACCGCCGTGTCGCAGTTGTCCTCAAACTGGTCAAAGCATTCCTGCGGCAGACTGATCAATGCATCTTTGGTGACCCATAGACCGCAGCCTGCAAAGGAAACAAAAGTAGTTCCCACTGTGAGTACAGCTCGAGCGTAGAAGTAAAATGAAATTCTTGCACGCTGTAAAGAAATGAGCTGGTGGCCACACGTAGACGTGAGCACAGGTTACTCCTGTGTTTTTCCTCTCACTCTCAGTGCGTGTATTTTCAACGCAACAGCGTTAAGAGTCCCGTGTCGCACAAAATCCGTTGTCCGCGTCCGGTGTTTGTGTCTGATATCAAAAATTTTCGAATATATTTAGGTATATGTATTTTCCCCGCCTAGCTATATGACAAGCTGTATATGCGGGTTATATTGCCACACCATTCTATTAATAAAGTTGCTCAGATCTTGCCTTACATTCCTGACAACGTTATTGCTCGGAATTTTGAGAATTACAGCCGACAAACAAACGCGCCATAAAACAAAACAGCGACAGCACATGCCTTTTGTGTTAAATCCTCTCAGGCTGCAATATAAAAGGAGCAAAACAATAACAGAAACCTGAAAATGCTGTATTTTTTTTTACACGCCTTGCACTATCTCCGAGATCGTCCCACTCAAGGGGCCGCATTTCTACCAGATAGCTTGCTTTCATGCATAGCGTTAGCCGCCAGCGTTTCCTGGAAAACATTACGGTTACGTTAGCTGCAGTTGCCTGGCAACGGGAAAAACAGTCAGGGATATTGAGTACTATTGCGTTACACTCTTCAAGGCGAAGCTTAAGCGTCCTTCAATTTTTCTCCATGTCTGTTAGATTTGCTTATTTGATTACTGAGTAAAATGTGATCATGAATACTATGCTTTCTTTTAAGTTGTTGCTATTTGTGGTGCGTAATGTTACCAAGCGGATTATGATATGATTTTATCATATGCCGACTGCTGCATATGTAATTGTGGGCGGGCTCGTCAAGATGGTTACGCAGATCTTGTCACCTCCTCTCCCCCCTCCCCCCGCCCCCCAAATAATGGCCAAACTTCAAACTTCTGCAACGATAAGCTAGGTCACATCTTAAATATAAATTTTCGCGGCTGAGTCGTTCGAAAGTGCATATTTTAATAAAATACTTCCACCTTTGCAGAAAGCTTACGCTATTTTTTCTCACTTTATATTCAGCTGGCTTGAGGATATTGTTACTTGAAATGGAGCTTCATCATGCCAGGGTTCTAACAGCGAGTGTCCACGGTCTTCGATTCGGATGTGTTCCGGCTGGCCGGTGGGCGCGTGAGAGTGTGCTTGCTGATTTGGTTAGTAAGCGAATGTTTATAACAGTTTATGCACCTGATAAGCTACTAACCTTACGTCGTATAACTGTAATAATTCGCTTTGGCAATCAATGCTTCACTTTTCGGGTTGAAACTGCAACATTTTTCATGGTTAGCAATACGAATTCTACCGCGATATTTGATCATTACACTTAACTAACTCTACAATTCAATAAGCACAATTAGTACCTAGCTCCAATGATTTCGTTGAGGTCCTTGTTTGTTCATATGATTGTAATGAAATGGTGTACCATGGTATGCCACTTCAGCAATCAACACAATGTACCGATTAGCCTAGTTAATTATTGATTCTTACTTTGTCTCATGTTGAACGGGAAGTCCACTACGATGCAATTCTTGTAGTTGGTATATATGAAATTCACTGTCTGCTCACCATCGGCACCTGAAAAGAAATGAAAGATAACGTGCAACGAACTGCACATCTGGGCTCGTATTCGCAATGAGGTCTTACGCTATCATTGATCGTAAGAACAATTTCCTGCCAATCATGATGTCAGAGATATGATTAGTGAATGCTCATTGCAAATAGTTAATAACAATTAGCAAATAAAGCGTACGTACAAACAAGAAAACTTTGGCAATTCGCTCTCTGAAATATATATGTAACTTCGAGAATCCGGCTATTTGGTGCGAGGGTTTGGAATCTAATTATGACCTGTGTGGAAGTAAAAAAAAGAAAGGACATCTTTGACAAGCGTAGACCTTATCTTACGCTTTTACCGCATCGAGCCCGCCAGCTCTGCACTTACATACAATATTCCTGGACATTACCTAAAAAATTTCATTAAAATCGTTTGTTCGTCTTTACACGTCACAGGCACACACAGGCAGCACGGCAAAACTTGTCCAATAAATATACACCTCACTGGACAATGCCACTATAATTTTTGCTCACCAATAATCACGCGTTGTTTTTATGCAGCGTATTCAAAACATTTCTCAGGTGGGCTTGTACACGCGTCCACTGATGATTGTCCACGGCGCTTTATCTAGCAAACCTGTGTAGGAGCGCACCTATATACAATTCGCTTTTAACAGCAAATCTGGTGTAGGCTAGGTTCTAGGAAATCGCGTCCACCAACGAAAGTAGACCGATAGGCTAGGTTCTAGGAAATCGCGTCCACCAACGAAAGTAGATAGATAGACCGGAAGTAGACCAACACTTTCGGCTCCATGTGCTTGGGGGTTGGGCTCCATGTGCGTGGCGGTTTCCCGCCAGCTGTGCCTTAGCACACGTGTCAAAACGGGTGATGGATAACCCATTGTTGTACCCCTCGCCACCGCCGATGCCTCTCTCACGACTTTTGTCAAGACGAAATTTATAGACGGGGAATAGATGAAGGAAGTAGACACTTTATCCACTTCTGTTAATAGAAAATCTATAAACCGGGCGTATACAAAAATAATCAACACCTTATCGACTGTCGTCTATAGACAGTCCTTAGACACAGAATGAACAAGAATAAGTAGACACGGTGTCGACTTTGGTCTATACGTATTCTATAGAGCGGAAGTTCACAAAAGAAACAAGTAACTTATCCACTTTTTCTGTAGACCGACTATAGAATGGGAGTACACAAAAAATAAAAATCTTATTAACTTTTGTCTATAGACAGTCTATAGAAATGAATGGACAAGAATAATAGAGACCGTATGGACTTTTTTTCTAAAGAGTGTCTATAGAGAGGAAGTAGACAAAAATAAACAAACATCTTATCGACTTTTTTTTTTGTAGACCGACTATAGAATGGGAGTAGACAAAAAGAAATAAAAATCTTAATAACTTTTGTCTATACCCAATGAATGGACAAGAATAAATAGAGACTGTATAGACTTTTGTCTATACATAGTCAAAAGAGAGGAAGTAGACAAGAAACAAACATCTTATCGACATTTTTCTATAGACTCTCTATAGAATGTGAGTAGACAAAAAGAAATAAAAAGCCTATAAACTTTTGTCTATAGACTGTCTATAGATTCTCTTTCAACAAAAGAAGAAATCTATAGAAAGGCAAAGTTGTTTACAAGAAGTCTATAGACATTCTAATAGACAGTCTAAACTCATTTTTGTAATGGTCCTAGCAGCTTCATCGGCCTGTTCGCTGCCCATGATCCCGCAGTGGCCTGGGAGCCACTGAAAAGTAATGTCATGTCCCTTTTCTGATGGTTGGTGATATATCTGCCTTACTTCCAGCACAAGTTTGTCTTGTGGTTCAAGACATAGAGCGGATAGCAGACACTGCAGGGCTGCCTTCGAATCAGTAAATATACTCCATTTTCGTAGTAAGTTTTCATTAATAATGTGAAGGGCGCTGCGAAGTGCAGCAAGCTCCGCAGCAGTCGATGTTGTCCGGTGAGAAGTTTAAACTGAATAGTCACGGCTTTTTCGGGGAAGATCACAGCTCCTGTAGATCTGTCAAGAGTTGTCGAGCCATCCACGCAAAAGTGAAAGTGGTCCTGGTGTGTCTCCTGGGGCATTATTACAGATCACTGCTTGAGAGCTGGTGACGAGATCCCTGCTTTCGGACCGAGAGTCGAACTTCTGGGCGACCCAACACCAAGGAGGTGATAGCAGCCTCTCGGCAGGCGTATAATCTCGAGGGAGGCAGTCATAGTACGTCGATATTACCTGGCAAAAGGAGGCATTGGGTCGGTCTTTCGGCAGCGTGGCGAGGTGATGGAAAGGGGCGCGGGCAATGTGCCTGATGTGCGCTCTGAGCACTTCTAATGCCATATGAGTTCTGACTGGGTAATCTTGAGATATCGCGATTATTTCCGCTGTCGACGTGCAGCGCGGCAATCCAAGACAAGCTCTGAGTGCCTGTGCCTGAGCACTCTCGATTGTGCGTATGTTGCTTTTGCAGGTATTTCTAAGTACAGGTAAGCTGTACCTCAGATATCCGAGAAACAGCGCCCTGTAGAGTTGTAACATCGCGTGTACTGACGTTCCCCATGTTTTTCCTCCAAGAAATTTAAAAATGTGTGAAATGGCCGTTAGGCGTTTCTTCAGGTAGGCCACATGAGGACTCCAGCTGAGGTCTCGATCAATGACCACCCCTAAGAATGTATGCGACCTGTCGTAACATACGTTTTGCCCATTGATGGATATGGCGTAGCACGTCATTGGCTTCCGCGTAAACGCGACCAGTGCACATTTCTCAGGTGAAATCTGGAGGCCTTGTTCACTAAGATACGCCGATATGGAAGTCGCGGCTTTTTGAAGCCTCGCGCGCACCTGAGGACGTGTTACACCTGACGTCCACACGTAGATGTCATCGGCGTACATTGATATCTGGACAGCACTTGGTATGTGTTCCACGAGACCGACAAGAACAAGGCTGAATAGTGTGGGGCTCAAGACGCCACCTTGGGGGACACCACGGTATGTGTAGTGTTGTGAGGTCGGACCGTCATCTGTCTGCACAACAAAGGACCTCATGTGTAAGTAGTTGCGGGCTCACCGGTACACTCGGCCACCAAGACCGACCGATTCAAGAGCGTCAAGTATGGCGTCATGAGCAACATTGTGATAAGCTCATTTTACGTCGAGAAACATGGCGACAGATAACCGTTTCAATCTCTTTTGATGCTGGACATAAGTGACCAGATTGATGACAATATCAATAGAGCAGCGGAGACATCGAAAACCGGCCATAGCGTTTGGATAAGCTTTGTGGCGTTCCAGGTACCACTCCAATCTGTCAAGGATCATGCGTTCCATCACCTTCCCTACGCAACTTGCCAGTGCGATTGGGTGGTATGACGTGAGCTCTAGTGGTGACTTGCCAGGTTTGAGGAGTGGCACCAGACGGCTTGTCTTCCATTCCTCAGGGGCGTTTCCATCCTGCCAGGATTCATTGAATATATCCAGCAACGAATTTCGTGCTCTCTCATCCAGGTGGCACAAGATACGGTACGATATGCCATCTGGTCCAGGAGACGACGACCGACTACACAAAGCAAGAGCCGCATCAAGCTCCTCGGTGGTGAAAGGCAGGTCCATGCGTGAATCCCGTGGATGGGGCATGATGCTATTAGTTCCAAGGGCGCCTGTGTACGTTGATTGGCCTGCAATCTTCCTGCAAAAATCTTCTGCAACCTCGATGTTCTCTCGACGTTGGAAAATCGCCAGGGCTTTGAATGGCACGCGTTGTTCGGGAAATGTACGTAGGCCTCGCATGGTTCTCCATGTATGAGAAAGAGATTTTCGGGGTATAGCGATTCACAAAATTTTGCCCACCGTTCAGACTCCAATTTGTCCATTCGACGCTGGATCTTCTTTTGCGTGCGTCTGGCTATTCTTAGATCATGGATGGACTTTGTGCGTCGGTATCTTCACTCGGCACACCGACGAATTGCACGGAGTCGCTCCAATTCAACGGCGGATTTTGAGAACATGGAAGTGCTTGTCAGTGTGCCCGTCGCATTCTGCGTTGCTTCTTTGATCGCTTGCTGAAGGCCAGAAGGGAGACCTTTGCGACAAGCTTCTTCCATGCTGGTTTCGAATGTAGACCAGTCTTCGCCGTATTGTGTTTGGCGAATGACAGCTTGCCAAACCTTTAATCTTAAGGTAACTGGGGATATGATCACTCCCATGCGTCTCAATGTCTAAAAACCCCTTCACACGAGTAGCAAAGCGACGTGACACAAATGCCAAGTCTAAACAGCTGCTATATGATGAGCCTCGTAGAAAGGTAGGGCTCCCATCATTAAGCAAGGACAGTTCATGGTCAGATGCAAATGAAGCCAGTCGTCGGCCGGTTGCGTTAATTTTGGAGCTACCCCAAATAGTGTGGTGAGCGTTAAAGTCCCCTGTGATGATCCATGGACCAGGGGTTGCTGTCAAGATGTCTTCTAGCCTCTTGCTATCAAACCGGGTTGATGGGGATAAGTAGGTACCCACCAGTGTAAAGGCTACTTTTTTCTTCTCAACAGTCAAGCAAACATACTGATTCTCATCATGAGGCGGCACATGCTGAACGACGTAGGTAAGCTCCTGACGAATAAATACAACGACCTTGCTGCTTTCGTTGTAGGCTGAGGACATGATGGATTCGTAGCCGGATAGCCGGATTGGGTTTGATAATTTCGGTTCACAGATTACGATGATTGGGAAGCGGTTAGAGTATAAAAACTGACGAAAGTCAGGCGTATACGACATCTAAGTCCTCTGGCGTTCCACTGGATTATCCATGCTTCTCTGACCTCTTTGCGGAACGATTGGTGATTGCCAGCCATGGTTCTACTCAAGGGCTGCTAAGACTGGGCTCAGCGCGTCCAGCACTTGCAGGCCACTTCGAGCGGCTGGAGTTGCGATACTTGTCAGTAGCTCTTTAATGACATTCATTAGGGACCACCGCATTGGTATGATCTGTCGGTCAACCATTGGTACTTCATCAACCGAAGTATGCGTGGAAGTAGACATCAGGCGGGGAGGTTCCTTGGCAGGCTGTGTGCGCGGAAGCGCAGGCCAGTCATCTGCGGCGTTTGAATTCTCCGTTTCATTCCTTTTCGGGCTTGCATGTTTGCTTGCGCTCGAAGGTGATGAGTTGGATACAGTCTGCTTATGAACAGCACCCCGTCTTGTACGCTTGCGTCGACGATTACGCCGTCGTCGTACAGTCTCAGCAGCTTCTCTGTGGGATGAGCTGTCTCTGATCATTTGTTTGATAATTGCAATTTCTCCCTTGATTTGCGGGCAGTCTTTGGATGATGCATCGTGGGAGCCATCACAGTTACCGCACTTTAAATGTGTTGCGCGGCAAGCGTCCACAGTGTGCGACTCAGCTCACCGAGGACAAACTGTACTCTTTGTACAGACGCCCTTGACATGGCCAATCTTCATGCAGTTATGACACTGAAGTGGCCAACCTTGACATGCGAAGGGATGGAATCGCCCTTGAATATCAGCTTAACGCAGCGGGTGTTACCAAGGCGAAACACATGCGTGATGATAACTCCTTCGGTCGCCGGTTTGATGAGAATTGGCAGGTCTGAGTTCGCTATGGCCAAATCAATGTCGTAAATGACACCCACCATGCCAGCTCCGTGCAATGATACCATCGCTCGGGCTTTGATGCCACCCAAATCTGTTATTTTCCGAAGCTTGTCCAACGCGCTGCCAATTGTCGCGTCCACAGCGAGAATATTCCTTCGCGTGTTTATTCGGACTTCCCTTATTTCATTCGGCGCGACCCTCTCGAGGCACACGGAGAGAGCTGCAGTGTGAAAGCTGCAGAAGGGGTGAATAAGGAGCGTACTCCTGATTCACGAGATCGTAATATCATTGTGTGGGCAATTTACGGTGGTGAATTACTTCCTGCCCGTGTTTGATGACTAAGAGATGTTGCCTGCAGGTATGTATGTGATTCTTCCACCTAGGACACTGTGTCGTGACACTGAGCAATGATCATGCTTAGCAATATTTGCTTGTTCGATTTAAAAGCTGATTAAGACAGCGAAGAAAAAAGGCAAGTATAATTCTTTGAACATCGGAGAGAAAAGTTACACACGAAGATTTTCACTGGAGAACCAGCCAGACTTGCACTTAACGAATTACTAGTAATTAATTACTTGTAATCAATTACGTTGTTTAGTAATTTTGTAATTTAGCGATCACTTTGTTTTCGCGGCAGCGCTCAGTGTAATTCAATTATTATTTTCAGTAACCAATTACATGTAACCAGTTACATTTTTGACGAAACAAGCTATAACAGGCGACACAGCCTTGTGCACGTAAATTTGACGGGAACTGCAGACTCCACAGGGATGAAAACGTGTACATGGGTTACCACCTCCTTTTCACTATCAGCTTCGTGCAGCTACACCTGGATCACCTGAACATGGCGGCAGGCTTGCCGATTTGCAACACTTCCATCGGAAGTTCGACCTCTGAGCTTTTCTCTTATAATAAATTCCTATCCCTCTTTCCTGGAAGCGTTTATAGGTGGCCTTCATCGGCGGTAAGAGCTGCTACTCAATCCTTCTTCGCGTAGTGCAGTCTGGGACTCCTCTAATATAGACAGACGTTTTTGGCCGTTAAACTCGTATGGTTCTATCTGTTCGATATTACGTTACTCATATATACCTATTTTTCTCATTGGAACCCACGGACAGTATTTCTAGGGCTGAATAATAAATATGCAGCGTTATATTAAATTACATTACAGATTTGGCGAATTTTTCCAGGAACTTGATAGGTTTGCTGGCGTCCGTTACACTTAGTCGTTTAAGTCTAAATGGCTGACGAGCGAAGGGCGCCGACGTGAGGTCCGCCAGATGTCGTTCGTCAAATTGAAACGGCGCTTCTGTGGCTCGATAGCGATGGCCACTTCGGACGCTGGTGCCAGGGAATCGCCTAATACGATTTTTCAGTTTTTCACTGGCCCTGTGAGGAGCGCCTCCCCCTAGCCCCATCAACATTGAAGCGGCACGCTTCATAGAGGACTCAGACCGAACCATCGCGGCATCGAGTAACCACAATCTTCTGAGCAATCTGTTCGTACGTAACTACGCAGCCCTTCTATCTAGCGTGCACACCGAGCCAGTTTTCAGTGTCGCTGGAAAATTCTTCACAAGGAAAAAAAGAAAAACTAGGGGAGATTAGCGAATCAAATTTTTAAAAACAGTTCTTAGCGAAAAAAAAAAAAACGTGGGAATGGCTGAAGAGGATGCATCGATCGAAAGAGCCACGTACTTGTGGCTTCACTGTACTTGTGCAATATTAATAAAAGTAGGGAGGAAAGTATAATGTTAAAGTAATCGATTACATTTTAGTACTTGCTCAAGAACATTTTGGGGGGCAGTAATTAGTAACCGTAATCAAATACATTTTTGAAAAAAGTAATTGTAATTGTAATCGGTTACTTTTTTTTCTGCAACGTGTACAAGTCTGTAATCACCTAGGGTACCTTTGCCAAAAAAGTGCTCATAGCATTTAATGTGCTTTGTACTACAGTGAACGTACCTCTGTACATATATATGTGACATCGTCAACTCACCTAGGTTTTTTTCTTTTTTTTTTGTGGGTAGATGAATATCTGGGGCTTGAAAATTTTTTTCTACGTGTTAATGTCGAATCGAGGAGCAGTAAAGCAGTCCTGGCATGTCTTACTGCACTGCGTGCGCCCATCTATGTCTCTTTTCTTCCGCGCTCTTTCTGCGCATTGGTTTTAACGAAAGTAAACTATACAGTCGAGCCCGGTCGTATTGAACTGAAATATTTCGAGTTGCTGTTTATATAAAATCGTAGACTACCTTATGGAAGATTCAATATTATAGTGAAGTAGTAACGTTGTGCGCCTGTCCAACCACTGGAACATTCGACATATATTCGACAACGACGCATAGCAGTGTGCTGCCGTAAGGTTCGTTTTGCCTGACTTCTTACGTCCTGCTGCCGCAGCTCCAAGCTGCCACGGTCACTACTCTTTACTGCAGATTTGCTGCGCAGGTGCCCAGCAGTTGTCGATGGCCGTCAGAAAGAGCATCTTGAGTAGCGTTGCGACGAGTAATTTAATAATATAGCTTTCGAATGCGATACAGGCAATATAGCTAGACGTTCTTCAGGCTTAAGATAAGTTAATTTTATGGTTACGATGTTCTTCTTTTTTTTTCGCATCTACATTTGATATTAGTTGAGGGGTAGTCATAGATGGCTAGGTCATGGCGACGCCGCGTGCTTGAAGTGTTTTATGAGTTTATGTTTCGAGTTTAGGTTTTAACTTAGCATCGCCATTATTTTTCGTAAAAGATGAACAATGTACGGGAAAAAAATATAAACAAGCTAAGCGTGTGAGTATTTACGTTGATTTTTATTTGAATTGGATGCATACGAATTCGGCGGCATTTCCTGAAACGCTTTTCAAGAATGTTCCTCTGAAATGTTGCACTACGAGAGGCACTTAGGAATAGGAAGATCTCTCACACTCCGCAAGACAAGGGAGACAAGTGACCAAGCTTGTCTCCTCTATCTTTCCGTATGTCTGATGTCTTTCGTTATTATTGTCTCGGGTCGTGTAGCGTCTAAGCGCGACACGTCTAAAACGTCCCTAAACCAAGTAGCCCCGCGTGGAAACCAATGCCTTATACTGACCCGCAGCATACATCACCACCACCACCCGATAGCCTTTCGCGCTTGCGCGACACGTCGCGAGTTCGTTTGCAGGCATGAAAGCCCCGCCCGCGGCCTGTTCCCACAGACAGGAGGCTAGAGGACCCCGGGTCGCCGGGGCTGCGCCGTCAACAGCGGCAAAAGCCGGGGCGCGCGCAGTGGCGGCCGCTGATAACGGCCCAGGCATCGGAGCGGCGCGCGCGAGTCGTCCTCGCCTCGGCGCGGCTCGATTCCCACGCCCGCCTCCTCGTCGAGGTCTCGACGCGCGCGCGAGCCTCCGAGAGCCACTCGATGGATGTGCTCGATCCGCCGCCGACGACGATAAGGCACTCGGCGGCTGCCAAAAAAGACGAGATACGCTCGCAATCTCGGCAAAAAAAAAAAAAAAAAAGAATCAATTATATACACTGCTCGAGTGTCGGCGCTTCTGGCCTCTCACTCGCAGCTAGAATGTAACTGCGCCACGGACGAGCAGTTTACTCTGTCTCACTGGCTACACCAGAGGTGGTTAAGGAAAGAAGATTGTTCCCTTACCGAAGGTGACCAACCTTTCTGGGACAGCGGCGCACGTTGCCATGACAGTACGCCACGGATACGGACAGCTACGCACCTTGCTATGAATGACAGCTTCCTGAGGGGCTTTGTGGTTGACTCAGGTATAGGCACAGCCATGTCTATCTGTTGAAAAAGAAAATTGAAAAGTCTTGTGCTCCGCCATGCCACAATTTGACCACACTCTGCAAAAAAATAAAAAAAAATAAAAGGCTAAGAGGGATATAGCTGTAAGTGCTTTGGAAGACAAGTAGGCTGCCAAAAATATTAAACTATTTTTGGACTAACTGCAGTGGCCTACCTTTTAGTCTTCGGAACTTAATCCTTAGCGGTTTAACAGTTGGTCCACTAACTGACGATCCTTTTTTTTTTTTTTTTTGGGGGGGGGGGGGGGGTGCGAGCGGTCTATCCCTCCGAATTGCTTCCCTGGGTCTAACTATTCAAACAACGTGGCTTAACGTTTCAACCGTTATATTTTTAGGGATGAACTGTTTATATCTCATGACCAAAACACTAGGTTGCGCATCATGGCATTTCGATCCTGTGCCCCGTGGTTTTCAAACAACAGTCACGAACGACAAAAAAATGGTAACGCAGGAATTTATTTTCATATTAAAATTTGAAGACTGCATTGGCACACGAACAAGAGCTGTTCCCTGAAGGCAGCCCACACGCAGAACGCGGCACTGCAGGTAGAGCGTTGTTTTCGCCGTTCAGCAGGAAACAAGGTTCCAGCCACCACTGCCTCACGATCCTTTAAGGCTCATTCACACTATAGGCCGACACGACACCGATTTCGGTCTGCCGACTGTTGGCGACAGCAGTTTACGGGACGGAAAACGCTGTGGCCAACGGTTTAAAGGAAGGAGAACGCTGTCGCCAACAGTCGGCAGACCAAAATCGGTGTCGTGCCGGCCTAGTGTGCTTGAGCCTTTACTTGACCGTATCAGCAACTGTCGTTCGAGTATCCAATGTTCGGATGGTTCCTCAAGTCGCACACAAAGGTCTGCTTGTTCCGACTCGTTGAGCCCAGCACAGCTAGACAAAGATGCACTGCCAGCAAGCCCTGCATAAAAAGGTTATCGTTGCAGTTTTTTTTATTTATTTATTTATTTTTTTATATTTTTTTTATTTTTTACACAACAGTGTAAGAAAATAACAAGAACAGTAGTGCAAAGTACAATGCAATCATAATGTTACAAGTCGCGATAACTGTAACCACACCAATATTTTGTCTGTCGCGATACTTTTCTAAGAATAACGCCGATTCAATGACCCCACCCATACCATGTATTTCAGCGCAACTGTTTTCCTTGCCTTAATTTCGTATTAGCCCAAGAGAGAGAGAAAGAAAGGGAAAGAAAGACAAGGAGGTTAGCCAGTGTAAATACCGGCTTGCTACCCTGTACTGGTGAAAGGGGTAAAGGCCTAAGAATGGCACATGGCCGGCGCGATAATAGTAAATGGTAGAGCTACGTTAAAGCCGCTTAATAATAATTCACGCATTGAGGCTGGTTTTTATATTGAGGTATAGTTGATAAGCAGTAAGGCTACCCAGAAAAGCCGACATTATCATAGCAGAAGTCAGAGCTGCTTAATACGCGTTGCCTCTACCAATTGCGTGGGCGGCGCTGGTTAGCTGTCAGGGGATGAAGCTGGTAGCCGCTACAGTAGAGCGGTAGTGCTGTGCTTAAACAATATTCCTTTACGTCAGAAAATAAACAATGCATCCACCCGCGTGAAAGGATATTCCCGCTGAGACTGCCCAACAGTGAAGTAAGAAACGAGAAGGCAACTTTGTTGGCTCAGATTATTCATTCCATGCGAAGGCCAAGCAGTATTTCTAAGTCAAAACAGAACATGACGTTTTATTACAACACTCTTTTTATTTATAGCTAATGAGCTATTATGCGGCAAGACCGCGTTGAGAAAATTTCGAGTGAAAACCAAGGCTAATTGCATAGTCTTGAATTACAGGTAAGAAAGAAAAAAAAACCCTATGCTGTCCAAAAGCGTGAGAAGAGCGTTTAGTCACGAACGTGTATCCCCGGAAGGACCGTGGACAGTGCGCAAGGAGGTGTCCCGCATTCTTCTCACATTCTTGCGAGAGACGCGCGGCTAATTCACACATGGCGACATATTTGGCGCAGAAAGAGACGCTGAGGCGGAGCTACTGCCGGCCAGGCCTACCATTCTAACCCCGCCATTAGCGACGTCACCACCACCACCTAAGAAAAATTATGACATAAGCAGAGAGAGCGAGAAAAAAAAAGGAGGCTGGTGAATATAGAAGCGATTAGCAATGTTTTTTTCTTGGATTAGCTATATGTCCATAATTAGAGAGTGAACTATAAGCACAGAATGTCGCCTACAGTGCGATAATTCCTTCGGCGTGTGGCCAAGGAGAACAACTTGATGTAACGTTTAATCAACTCAGATTAACTTTTATATGAAACCTTTTTGATTCATGACCCGCGAGGGAGTGCCATAAAAATACCGTAGACGATAGTGCGGAAAGCATTATATATTTTAGGTTACTTGCCATCGCCTCTTCGTGATTCGGGAACCAGTAAACCGAGCGAGGCGGTAGCTACACTTGTGCATGTTCTCAGCAGGTGCAAAGCAGCCCCGAATGTCGCTACAGAGCTGAAAAGTGGCCCGGCAATTAATTCCAGCGATGTCTCCGCTGTGTGGTGTCCCAGAGAGTTAAGTATAGTGGCACCTGCGACACCCCGGGCCACAACAAACACGACTCGGTCAACGTGTTCTGAGACCGTATTATTGATACATCCTATACTCGTACGCTTTCGAGAATGTTACATTCAGTGCACGTTAACTGGTTGAAACTAAGCAAACGGGACGATAGGGGTGCGTGCCATTGGAGCATGCTTAGCGAAGTCATTGACTCGGGGCTGTGGAGTCGGTGCGATTTTAACGCGATAGCGTTAAGGGCCCCGTGTCGCAGAAAATCCGGCGTCGGTATCGGCGCCGGCGTGGGTGTCGTCGTCCGTGGCGGAGAAAAATCATCCCCAACCACCCCGACCGCGCAGGCCCTCCACGTGGCGCAAGGCGTTAGTGAACAAAAATTAAATTTCCACAGTGAAATCCGCCAGAAAAATGGTAAATTATGACTTAACCACAACCTACGGACATGGTGGCGCCGGACTGTAATTTTAATGTACGAGAAAACATAATTCTGTTACGAGCAAACTCAAACACAAACCCCTTTTCCAGCATTTCTACCATACCAACAGCGGCGCGCTCGAGTAGATTACTTGCGAAAATGCTATCCAGATGGCGCTCGCGTCCTCGGCAGGTCAAATTGGGACTTCACCTGCCTAATGCGTTTACGACACGCGCGCGCGTCGGGGCAACAGAAAACAATGAATAAAATAATAAAAAATGGTCCTAGTGCCTTCACATTTTAATATAAGACGACTTATATTGCCCCTGAAAAAACGTCTTCACAGCAATGCATTTCTGTTTAAAAGTGAAGCGTTCCAGCGATGGAACGACGAAGGCGTAATGACAACGACGGCTTTACGACAATGGTGCGATGTCTGTGTGATGACGATGGTGGGACGATGACGGCATAACAACAGTCAGATGAAGTTAAAATGACGACGATGCAACGACCACGACGACATCACAACCACGAGCACACGCCTGTGGTGCGTCATCGAAGGTGGGCTCCGTGACTGCACCTCAACGCAGCCAACTAACCCGCTAATCTTTGCGATGTAGGCTAGTAAATCCTGTGCCCTGTTTGCCAAAAAATCAAGCAATTATGTTTTGGTGCAGCTCCCGGGCCCACGGTGCTGTGTTGCCATTGCCGCTGAGCGTACTTGTGTTAATTCATTCTTTGCTCATGTTATCGGGAGATATTGAAACTAACCCTGGTCCTGACGCAAATCATGCTGTGCTGGCGGAGCTTCAGAAAATAGCCGTAGGCCAAACGAAGTTAATTGCCGAAGTACAGGGCCTCAAATCCCAGTTAGGTACTACTGATAAAACAATAACCGACTTATGCAAACTTATGCACTACCAAGCCCTTCTTCCCCTCCGAAACGACATTCGCAATTCGTCGAGGTATACCATACTCTGTTGTATGCGTGACATCCGACATTGGTTCATTATGGCTGATCTGTCACACTCCCCCAATAGCAGTGCTGTTTGGCGTTTGCTATAGACCACCACAGACTAATCCAGATTACTTTCGACATCTGAACAATTACCTAAAGCAACTTGTTGCCACTTACCCAAATGCACACATTCTCCTTTTCGGTGACTTTAATTACCCGGACATTGATTGGGAGAATCTAGGTACTTCCTCATTAACATGTCATTTAGAAGCCAAGAACTTCATTGATGTATGTTTAAACTTCAACCTCAGTCAATTGGTTTCAGAACAAAACTCGCATTACGCAAGAAACCGCCAACATCCTAGACCTAATACTAACTAATGCCCCTGAGAACCTATCATCCATCAGTTACCTCCCAGAAATAAGCGACCATAAAATCATACATGCTATATTTTCATTTAATTCCGCCACAAATCACACATCCGCGAAAACAATATGTCTTTACGATAAGGGAAATGGAAGATCTGGATGCAATAGGGGAAGATCTGAACACCTTTTTTTTTCCGAGTACAAATCCCAGTTTCACAGTCGCACTATTCATGAAAACTGGTCGATATTCAAAAATAACTTAAATCTGCTCACTAACACGTTTATCCGAAGGCTCACCTTTTATACTAATCACAATAAGCCGTGGTTTACTTCACATCTAAAACGACTAGAAATCAAAAAGAAACGCTTGTTCCGTTCATCCAAACGCAGCGGTACTCAGACCGATTGGCAAAAATACCTCGAAGCTGAAAAATCACACTTACTTGCGACCCAGAACGCCAAGCACTCATTTTATCACAATGACCTACCAAAGCTACTAATCAGCAATCCCAGACAATTTTGGCAAGTTTTAAATCCTAGACACACTCATGATATTACACTAACTAATGACTCGCACGAACCTGTCACTGACCATGAGTGTGGGGAAATATTTAATTATGCATTTGCATCTGTGTTTACTAAAGAACTTGACGCGCCTTTACAGTTACCATTAGTTAACATAGAAGCATTTATGCCAGCTATCACATTTTTCGAGGAAGGCATTGCATCCATAATTGATAACATGAAACTTTCTTCATCAGCCGGTTTGGACTCGATTAATTCAAAACTTCTGAAAAACGTTACATCATTTTGTGCCGCATATTTATCCTTAATTTTTTCACAGTCACTCTCCTCAGGAATCATTCCAGATGACTGGAAAATGGGGAAGATCGTTCTCGTGTTTAAATAGGTAACAGAGACTGACCCCTGAATTACCGCCCCATTTCATTAACTAGTGCGCCCTGCAAAATCATGGAACAGGTCATCTACTCTCACATTATAAGTTTCTTGGAGTCATGCCATTTCTTCCATCCTTCACAACACGGGTTTCGTAAAGGCCTCTCCTGCGAAACACAGTTAACGCTCTTCCTTCACGACCTGCCCACTAATCTAGACCGTAACATGCAGACTGATGTCATTTTTCTAGACTTTGCGAAAGCTTTTGATAAAGCTGCTCATCGCTGTCTTTTACTAAAGCATTCACAACCGAACCTACATTCTAACATTCTTCAATGGATTGAACTAATCGTTATCAGTCAGTCTTTGTTAATGGTCACCTGTCTAACACTCTCCCAGTCACATCAGGCGTTCCGCAAGGATCTGTTCTCGGCCCTCTTCTATTCCTAATTAACGATTTACCCGAGAATGTTTCCTGCAGCATTCGAATGTTCGCCGACGACTGCGTCATTTACAACACCATCAGTAACGTTCGTGATCAACTTGATCTCCAGGCAAATCTTAAATAACGTGCTGAATTGGTGTAACAACTGGCTAATGTCCTTCAAGCCTACTAAATGCAAACTCGTGTCCTTCTCGCGTCGCCGCAGTCCACATTGTTTTCAATATTCTATCGTTAACACCCCAATTGAATTAGTACCATCTTATAAATATCTAGGATTAACCTTGTTTTACGATTTATCATGGCGAACCCACATTGGTAACATCATTTCAGCATCGAATAAAACAATCGGTTTTCTCAAGCGCCATCTCCGTCTTGCCCCCGCACATGTAAGATTACTCGCATATAAATTACTTATTAGACCAAAATAAGAATATGCATCTGCCACATGCAGCTCGCATCAAGCGCATTTATTCAATGCATTAGAAGCCGTCCAAAATCGTGCCGCTAGATTCATTCACTCTTCCTACTCATACGACGTCAGCATTTCATCCCTGAAAGCGAAATCCGACCTACCGCCCCTTTCTTTTCGTCGCCGCATTGCAAGTATCGTCCTTTATCATAAATTCTTTCATTCTTCTCTGAATCAGCCACCTTATATAAGAGCCGCAGCACGCATATCTCACCGCACCAGTCATCCACTTCAGGTTACCCGCCCACCATCGCGCGCTACTACTTTTGCTGCCTCATTCTTTTTTCGAGCAGCGACAGACTGGAACGGCCTGCACCAGGACATTGTCACCATCGCTTCATCATCTACTTGTCAAGACTCTATTAGTGGTCACCTACAATACTAAAACAATTTTCACTGCTTGTTTGTTAATATAAATAAAATCCCACTCCTTATGTAATGCCTCCCCCCCCCCCCCCCCCAAGAAAAAAAAAGGGGGGGGGGGCTTTAAGGAATAAAACTGAACTTGAACTGAACTGAACAACTTTGTTCACCGGGTCGGCGTGAAAAGCGTGAGACAACGGCGCGACGATTCGGACATCCCCCCTTGCGTGCGCGTGAGATAGAGAGAGAGAGCGGTTGAAGTATGTAAACTTGCGTTGGGGGAATGTGCCGCATGGTTTCGGAGTCACCGCATGTTTGCTCAAAACTATAGCCGAGTCGGGGGAACATTGGTTTCTGTGGAACATTCCTTGCTCTAACGCTCTCTGAAAGTTGAGAGAAACAGCCAACGTTAGAGAGGCTTCCGAGTGCTACAAAGGTTCCGCTTCAAAGCTAGGCAACGTCTTTCGCTGCTCGAGCCTTGGCTTCGAAAACGCTGGGAAAACTCTGGGAAAGGCGGCACGCTGGCTGCAACCAACTCTGGCTTTTAATGCTCACCGTCAAGGGAAGGTTAACGAATTGCTCAGCCTACTTCTCACGCCACTACCGATGTGCCCACAAGCGCCGGCATGCCTCGGGTTTTATCCGCTTTCCCCTGGCGCGCCGGCAGCTCCGACCCGCGTTCCACTCCCGCAATGGGCTCCGGATGCCACCTCGCTCTAATAAGACCTTCGTCAAATTTGTCCGGATTATCCGTAATGATCGTCCAGAAATACGACCCTATACCACTGAAAAGTTTCACGCACCTAGCTATCACCGTTGTCCGCCTACAGCGATCGTTCGCAAAGCTTGGCTGATACGTGGGACGAAATAGCAGCGGAGTCGTTAAATCGTCAGTTCGCGAACGCACGGCGAGTTCCCGACTCGGATACGCGCCCTTCGCGGTGCCCTTCCGCGCCCTTGGTCGGCGACCGCGACGCTGCCAGGGAAAAAGGTTCCCCGGCGGCAGAACGACGACTCCTCGAGCTGCCTTGTTGTCGGTGGTGATGGGGGGGGAGACCCTGGCCTCCTTCCTTCCCGCTCGCCGCACCTCTCTGTCTAGGGTTCACCTCCAGGGCACGGGGCGCGGCGCCCGCGTACTGTGTTGGCTGCGTCGCCGCCGAACCCTCCATCCATGCGAGCAGGGGACACACGGAGCACCCTTTATTCCGCCGTGGTCGGGCCCCTTTCCCTCGCCGTGTTGGCGGTGCTTCCTTCTCGCGGCCTCGAGGAGGAAGAGGAGGGTGCTCTCCTTTCTTTCGCCTTCATCCGCCGTGGTGGTGGCCCCCTTGGCTCTTGGGTACTACTACTTCCTTTCCCGTCGGCGCATGGTGCGACACGGTCTCGACCCCGCCTCGCCGCCTTCTTCCGAGTTTCGCAGAAGCGGCAGCGATGCGGCATCTCTTCTCGCTCTCCTTTTGGAGAGACGCGCAGACCCCGTGGTTCGTTGGCCGGGGTCACGGACGTCCTCTCGGGAATCACGGAGGAAACAAAAAAAAAAATAAATAAATAAAAGGAAGGCAGGGTCGCTGAGGGCGTCTTCTACTCCGGGCTGGGTGTCAAACAATTCGAAACTGGAGTTCTCCTGAAACAGAGCAACAGTGAGCAGCGGCCTCTCCTCGGACGTGGAGTAAGCGGCGCTGGTGCACGTGTTCCGAACGTATATAGCGCAGCCTGAGCACGCTGTCAAACGCCAGACGCTGGCCCAGAAAAAGGAGCCGACTTGTTTAAACGACGCTCGATGCGTTGTCCCTTCTGCTTCTGATAGAGCGTCCACTTGTCCGTTGTCTTTTGAGAGATTCACGCTCTCGAGGGCCCACCGTGCATGTAATCAGCCCCGACATGCAAAATTGTCGCGAGACAGGCATGTTTTATCGTTGCTGTTTTTTTTTTTGTTTTTTTTTTTTCGAAATCCCAACGACCAATTCCATGTGATAAGGTAGCTCGGCGAGATTCAGTGGAAGCAAAGTCATAGAAAGGTGATGTGTATATAGTGAAGTGGCCCTGGCACGCCTCCACTTAGTTTGTCCGTCTCCTGGCAACCGTGAGCGCAAGCAGGCGCCCCCGCGCCCTACTCCGAAGACTCCTCCGTGATTTGAACGGCGAGCTTTACGTTCGTGCCATAGCTCTCTTCATGTAGCCTTGATTACGGACCCGTATCCAGGTCATACGTAAAGAAACCACCTGAACTTAGCACATGATTGTAAGTCGGTTCTGAAGTGAAATCCGTATGAATTCCGGCGCGAATGGTCAAAACGTTTTGACAACGCCTCTCACTCGTTGATACGGGTTTCTATATATAAATGTTGGTGACAACTTAAGATTGCAGTGGCATATGTCATCATCATCAGCCTATATTTATGTCCACTGCAGGACGAAGGCTCGATCTCCAGTTACCCCTGTCTTGCGCTAGCTGATTCACCCAGACATTCTAGCACCCTCTGCGGCATCGCAGGTCTGACCGCCGCCTTGGTCAGGTGCTCCGCAGCCGCTGGGGACTGAGGGCCACTGGTAAATTGTTGGAGCCATTTGGGAGGCAGCGGCCGAATACTGCACCAGGGCTGCCAATTCCTGTTCTGGTGAGGGAGTGACTTTGTTGAAGCTTAGTGGGCCTTCCTAATTTGGTTGCACCTTGACTAGTATAGCCCCACTAGCTCTCGGCGATTTTACCGCTGTCTAACTGAAACAGAATTTGCATATGTGTGCAAGCCAATTACGTTCGCTAACGTTTTATTAAATGAACAATGGACTATAACTTGATAGCGACCTTTCTTGGCTTATGTTTCGACCTGGATTATGTTAGCGACCTGGCTTATGTTTGCAATCATGTCTACTGTTATGTCTACTGTTTATCATGTCTACTGTACAATATAAGATATTACATGCCCTTATCGGTAAGGAAAACAATAATACACGCTTTGGGCTGCAGTCTGCTGCGGTATGGAATAACAATTTACGGGCACTGTGCTGTTCTCTGGCACAACAGAATAAATGCTATACTGCACTCCCTCTCAAAAAACATATCTTATGATCTGAGCCTGAATGCTGACGCAGACCGTTTCGAAATACCTTCGATGCCGAATTTCAATGATCTTTTAATGCAAACGGTTGTTTTAAAACACTTCTGGTCCAGTGAATTCCTAGTTCCGTACACTTCTTCCCGTTGCTTAAAGGGCAACTCCGGCGATTTTTTGACCATGTCGAGGTAATAAAATATTTAGCTTCCCGAGACCCTCCTGTGACGCACCTGATAGGATAATTGTTCCGCAAATTCGAAAATAATTTTAAATAAGCAGAAAAGCGCAAAAACGAAACCGAAACCTGAGCAAGCAGCCGAGCGAACCTCTGCGTGTGACGTCACGAATGTATCCGCGGCGGGGAAGGCGCGCAACGCATGCCGGTCTCGCCCGCGGGGCGAACGAAACCGGCGAAGAGCAGACGCTCAGCTTATTCGTGACCGCGCCGGACTTTCGGGGACCTTCGGGTTACATTGCAAGCTGCACCACCTATTCGGATCTGTCAAACAGTGACAGTTATGATTTAGACGAATTCAATAGCCACGAATCGCCGTCCTCCACCACTAGAGCCAGCACCCATGCGCAACATATCGCGCTGCGACATGAAGACCAAGGGTAGCCCTAACCACTGATATACGCGCTGCTTGCTAATTTAGGTGTTTTACCCTTCTCAGCGAACCGCTTCGCATGCTCCCTGTAAAATTTGGAGCACGACTTTCCGCATTTGTATCCCACAAGAACGCCGCTGATAGTCCAAAGCACCGGCCAGTGCATTTGTTTACATCTGCAGGTACAGCGACCACTCGTACGTCGTTCGCTTGAGATAGCCGCTCATTGGTGACATCAATTAATGTAAGAACATATCAAAACACGTCGATTTTGTGCATGTAAGCACCGTTACATCACTCTGGGTCGCGCTGATACGTGCGACCACACACCTTCGGAAACAGCGAGCGGGAGACCGTAGTAGGCAAGCGTTGTGCAGCCTGCTTATCATTCTTCGTATTCTCTTCATGCACACAATTAGTGTTCCGTAAAGTAGACATAGATTAGGACATTGCACGTATGATCGTTCATTTAGAGAATGTATAGTTTTCTCGCAGAAACGCAGATGTCGTGAAGTATGACATCGTTGGCAGCTGAACGAGACGGTTGTTTACGCATGCTGTATCGAAGGGGCCTCCGCTTGCTGCCCATTTGGGATACGAGGCAAACAGTGCACCTCGTAAGCTAAATAATTAGTCAGCATAACAATAGGCAATAATACACCCATGGATTTGCGTAGTCACATTTCATTTAGGGAAGCGCCGGCGAGTGCATGCGACTGGCCGCATTCGAGAACGGCAACGTATACAGGATGTTGATTGCGCGTCGTGTTGTCGCTTCTAGCTTTTTGCGTGTGCACTGTACGAAATGAAGAATGATTTATTTCAAACCCGTATGGTCAAAACTGAACTACAGAAGCAGCTTTCCTCATCCTAATAGCTTAATTAGCTTCAATGAATATCAGTGGGTCTGGTCCGCCAGCAGCAGACGCACGAACTCGGCCACTGTGATAGGCTTAACCTCGGCTGAACGCGATCGGCTCAAACTGTGTTTGCGGATGGCGAGGGCTGAAGTTCGTGCAGCCAACAACGCAACACCGCTTGCCACCCCGCATCACTTGCCCATCCACAGGTAATGCAACTTCTCGCGACAGCAATATCTCACGCCAAGCGCTAGCTCACGATCGTCGACTCCTGCACGCTCTCGTCGCTGTCGTCTGCATGATCCCGGCATGATCTGCGTGGACTATTCCTGACGTCATACACAATGTGGCCTATAACTGAGGAGGAGGTAATGTAGGGTGCTCGAGGCAATAAATTAAATTCATTTGTAAAAAATCTGTGCAACTCACAAGCCTGCTTTTTTAAGGACATGGCGGAGGTATTCAGAGGAACAGACCCAGCGAATTTCATCGACATCCGTTGACATCGAAAAATCGCCGGAGTTGCCCTTTAAGGCCCAGGGACCCCTTTTGGAGGCCACGTTGTTCCACAAGGTACGGCACTAGAGCTCGCGCCCATTATGTTCCAACCTACTTCAATAAATTACCCCCTAGCACCTTCTGTGCAAAAACGAAATACAAGTTAGAGAGACTTCTAAGGCATATCTGTTTGTAAAGGCATATTTGTTTTTTTGCTTGCCGTTATTTCTTGTGTTCATGCATATGATTGTGCAATTTCGTAGCACCATGACGGTCAGATTGGTGTATGGTTACATATTATCTTATGGTTATTTTGTTCACACGCATTGCTGTGTTTCTGTGTTTAATTATGCTCAACGGAAACTCTTCTCATAGACACTGTATAACTTTTAATAACGTTTCTCCTATGCTATACTCGACTTCGCTGCTTATCTATTAGTGTACCGTGTATGGTTTTGCTTTCATTTTTTCTTGCGCTAAGTACAGTAGGACGCAACAGGGATGGAACAGACACTGGAATGAAGCGGACACGAAGTGACACACGGGAGCGCAATTTTTTTCCCCCATCCCTGTTGCGTCCTGCTGTACTTAGCGCAAGAAAAAATGAATGCACACCAACTAGCCCAATTCATAGCTCTTCTAAATGGTTTTGCTGCCTGAGGCTCTGCCGTTCAAGCCTTCGAAGGCTTTGGCGCCAGGCCTGTATGAATGTATTGATTTTATTATTGGCAATAAAAGTATTATTATTATTATTATTATTATTATTATTATTATTATTATTATTATTATTATTATTATTATTATTATTATTATTATTATTAACAAGCAAAAACAATACGAAATGCGAAAACACCCGTGTATATTAGATTTAGGTCCACGTTAAAGAACCCCAGGTGGTCCAAATTTCCGGAGCCCCCCACTACGGCGTGCCTCATAATCAGATCGTGGTTTTGGCGCGTAAGACCCCATAATTTAATTTTTTTAACAAGCAAAAATGCCCGTGCGCTTGTGTTGTAGTGCACGTTAAAGAACCCCAGGTGATCAAAATTATTCCGGAGCCCTCCACTACGGCGTGCCTCGTAATCAGAACTGGTTTTGGCGCGTAAAACCCCAGAATGTGCTCAGCCAATGTGATACTTTAGCCAGCAACAACAAGTTTTCTTTCCCAAATAACGTGGCTATTTACATTATCAGAGAACAGCACTAATGCGGTGAGCAGACTCCAGCCGGCGAGACCTCTTTCAGAGGTGAAGTCGGGGCACGCGCTCGCTTCACCTCTGTCGGGCACCATGTTTCGGAGACCGGAGGCATGGACGCCAGGTGCACTGCGGTTTTATGGGTAGAGCTTGTACTGAATTCCTAGGTTGTCGCCCAGTATGGCTCATTTTAACTTGCTCTTGTTCGAATTTATGCCTAAGTAAAGGCTACGTATAGTCTAGTAAACGCATCTGCGCACCAAAGTTAAGCAGAGACGAGAGTCTATAAGCCATGTTTCTTAATTGGAAAAATAACGCCACCAGATCTTCTCGGTTACAAATATTTGTCAAGGATATGCTCGTTGACGAAAGAAATGCAGCTTCTACTACGTGCTAAAGTGCGGTTCAGGTAAGTACGAATCGGTTCGCTTGAGCACGATATCCACATTTAGACCAATGTGAAGGCAGAAGGCATATTTGCAGAACTTGAGAAAATTTCCGAATAAGCCATTACGACTTTTTTAAACAATTTCGCTCTCTAATAGCCTACAACCACTTTCTACAATTACTATTGTAGAAAGTAATTGTAGAATTGTATTGTAGAAGTAATTGTACTATTATTATCTACCACTTTCTACAACTACAATTGCACTATCTAACGAAATAATTAAGTTAACTTCCCTGGGCGTCACCTAATTTATAGTTCAGCTGGACGCGTTTCTACTCGTTTGCTGTTTCCGGACTTAACGTTCCTTACACGGGAACTTGCTTTCATCTCGTATATGACCCGTGCCCCAACACGGGCTGTCTACTGCGCAAGTGAACGACTAAACATTTAGATGAAACGTTTCTCTACTTGCCTCTTCGCTCGACAAACACTTCGTATATATACGCCAGTTCTCTCGCCGAATTCTGCTCCCCTCGTAACCTGACATTCTTATCTTTCTTCTTTTTTATGTGTGGGAATTTTCTCGTGTTATCCTTCAGTGCCCAAAGCGGCACTAACCGCCCATACTAACACGTGCTACCGGTAGAACAGCCGGAACAAAAGAAGTGGCAAGGGCTGCTTTCAGGCTCGGCGCACGGCGGACCGGCTGTAGGCCATGGGAAGAGCGTGAGCGCCTGGAACAGCTCCAACAGTCGAGACTCGAGGCGCAACACTCGCGCGGTATGTATACACTATATACACAGCAGCGAAAAACGAACGCGCGCTCCCATGCTCCCCGGGAGAACGGCTCATTCAAGGCGTTTACGCCATCACACGGGAAAAAAAGAAACGCCGCATCGCTGTTAGCGCAGCGGGCTAACGTGTTACGTAACTCGGCATGCAGGGAGACCAGCGCGCTTGTTCTTCGCGAGTGCCATTTTTGCTGCAGCGCGCTCCTTCTCCTCGCTCCGTACTTAATTAGGCGTTAGCTTACTTTCTGCTTTCCTTCTTTTCGTTGTCTTCAGAATCGCCGATTACGCCATTTGCTTCGAATGTAAACCGTTCCGTTTTCAAACGGCAGCCTTTCTCAATCAATCCCCTCAGTTGGCGTACGTCAGTGAAATCGGCGACAGCTTGAGACGTCCTTAGAAGACGCAGAACCGGACGTTAGCTCAGGGCGCTCTAGAAATAGTGTAATCGTGTAGCTTCGTGTCATCGGCATTCTCCTTGCTTTCATGCTTTTTTCTATATACGCCCGGCCGATAGCATCTCCCAGCATTGAATCCCTCATTTATAGAACTGCCCAATTATGATTTATGAACGATTTGTAAGGCGGGGGAGGGGGGGGGGGGGGGCTTTAAACTTCGTTAGTTATGTATTTATAACGCACTGCATCCGCTGAGAATTCTTTTAGCAAACATCCAAAGTGGATTTCTGACAAGGGTAACACTGGGCAAGGTCTTTAGGGTGTACTTGGCACTGCTGGTCCCTACTGGAATACCTTCCTTATAGATTATAGTAATTCGGTATATGTATTTGTGTAATATATACACTAGGTGCCTCACTCGTTGCCAGTGTGCGCCCTGAAGAAGAAAGTTCCACATTCGAAACTGTGTCCAAATTAAACCATAACTCTTTGACAACGCTTCATTGTGCCTTCACTTTGTTTCAACTATAAGCTGACCTATTGAACCCCTTTTTGCGACATGTACAGGGTATCCCAGCTAACTTAAGCCAAGCTGTTCAAAAAAAAAAAAAAAAGGAGCGAAAAAACATCGTGTAATATACAAATATAAGACCTACGGTGTTCCGTCGCCAGACCTTTGACGACCGAAAACCATAGGTCTTAAAATCGTATCTTGCACCGCGTTTTCTCAATATATATATATATATATATATATATATATATATATATATATATATATATATATATATATATTATATTCTCAGTATATATATATATATATATATATATATATATATATATATATATATATATATATATTTCAATGAAGAGTTTGGCTAAAGTTAGCTGGGACACACTAAATATACAAACAGAAATTAAAATTGACTGTGGTAGATAGCTCGTAGTTCTACTCGTTCAGCGAAATCCCTCTTAGTGGCGGACATTACTTCCAAATCCCATGAAATCGAGAGGCATATTTTACTAATTACCTTTTTCATCTAATCAATTTATGGCTTATACTACAATTTGCGAATTTAAGTAGGTGAGTTCGTAAGCAAGAAAATTCCGAGCCAGGCATTGGTTCCGAGAGTTTGTTTTAGACGATATGCAAAACCTGCAAGTGCACTTCTCCACACACGTCGTTTGACCTAACCAAGATGGCGGACCTCGGGCTTAGGATTGTTTCCATAAATGCTTGTATCAGCTTCAACAGTGCTGCTAGCGCGAACGCGGCCATCTTGGTTAAGGCGAGTTAGTTCTCTGGGAAAAGCCTGCTCACGGAAATTTGAAATCATTTGTCTTTCAGTGCAATTTGTCATGCACTTCTTGGAAGGCGTCCAACAGTAAGCAAGTGCATCTTGCTGCACGTTTGCTCATTTCAAAAGTGGCTGCTCGTTTCGAAATTCCTGCCGAGTGGACGTGCCTGGAGGACTCACCGGCTTCAATTCGTAAATTGCAGTATGAGGCCCAAAATGATCAGCTAAAGAAGAGCGAAATGCTGTAACCTAATCAGCAAATTGTGTAATTACATTTCTCGTGCAAGTACACATGCATATATATATATATATATATATATAAAGTTGGAGAGATGATGCGCTTCTTAAAAACAACTGTGTATTATGCCGACGTTTCGGCTGAAACGCCTGCGTAATAACGAACTGTTTTTAAGAATCGCAGCATCTCTTCCTAACCTTGCGGCAACCCAAGCTATCCCCTTCAAGTCATATATATATATATATATATATATATATATATATATATATATATATATATATATATAGCCTCACTGCAGCACACAATATACAACTGTTCAATGGAACGCGTGCACAATAAGAGACATAGGCGAGGGCACTATAACTGAAGCAGCACCAATGCAGGCGGTGCAGAAAAGAGAAAATGCGAAGGGAAGGGGGGATGCGCTCAGCCAGCAGAGCTGCAGAGACACCGCGAGTGAACTGCCAACCGCCGCCGTTTTGAGCGGCGCCCACTTTTCTCTGCGAACCAGTTCCGAGTGGCAGCGTGGCTCAGCAGCTCGAAGGGAGGCCCAGGAACGACACACACACACGCAGAAAAACAGGCAGCCCGAAGGAGCGGCAACTAATTAAGCGCGCTGACGGCATGGGTGACGCGCACAAGCAATGTTAGCTTCAACCGGATGACACAAAAAAGAAATGCAAACGCCGAAAGGTGGAGGGATGCCAGGGGGGGCGTAGTAAAGAAAGAACGGGCGCCTCTTTGTAAACGATAGAGGCTTCGTCAACGGCACAGGGCCTAGCCCTCGTCCAACGGTTAAAATTCCAGCCACCCTGGGCGCTAGTGCATTTAAATGACCGGGGAAGCCGCGCGAGGAAGGAGGGCGATGGAAGGAAGAGGGGGAAAAGGAAAAAAAAGTAAAAAAAGGCAAACCGCGAAACGGAAAGGACGTAAAAAAAAAAGGGGGCGAAAAAGACCGCTAATATGTCAAACGGAAAAAGCTCGCGTCGGCTCAGAGAGGAACGACGCTCCTCATTCAGACGACGCCAGAAACGGAAGATGGACCCAAAAACGGCCCAGTAGACAAGCAATGAAAAAAAAATAAAAGGAGACGCCTCCTCCTCGCCTCGACGCCGAATGCGGAGAGCGCGGCGGTTCCCAAGAGCGGCGAACGGACCTTCGTGGGAAAGCGGCAGCGGAGACGGGCGCGGAGAGAAAGCGAAGAGGCAGGCTTTCCCTCTCGTGACGTCTTCAAGGTCACACGCAAATCGACGCCTCCTCTCCACTCGCGGCGCCCCGCGCGCGATGGCCCGCTTTTGTTTCGCCCGCCGCGGAGTGTCGGCGGTGTCGCGCTGTCGCCGCGCTCTTGGCCGTGGGAACACGAAAACCGCAAGCGCGGAGCTACCGAAATTGCAAGCGCAAATTCGCTGCAGCAGGGGAAACAAGGGAAACCGCTCGATAATTATGGAGCGATCGGTGTAGATAACTCGGCGTCGCTTCTCGGGGCAAATGCGGAGAATAGAGAGACACGAAGGCCCCGTCACCTCACCAACACATGTTGTTTCTGCTTTTGAACTAGCGTTGACAGAACATGCGCTCCGTCGTTTAGTAGCACTTAGATGAGTGCGCAACTCATTTTCGAACGCTGCTGGAATCATCGGCGAGGTTAAGTGCATCGTTCCCAGCGCTCGTGTCTTGGGTGTCCGTAATCCGCGTGCAGTCCTGGCGAGCCCGAGACACGGCCGCGGTGCTTTTTGTCGACAAAAGAGAGGGTAGCAACGCAGGCTCCGCGTGAGTTACTAGTAATGCCCGTCGCTGTTGCCCGTGCGCCCGCCGATGGCATTTTTATGCTGATGCGACCGTCCCAAACAGCGATCTCCGGAAGCGTTCGCAGCGCGTGTGCGCGACCACTGTTCAGTGCGCCGGCGCAGGGCGGCGCTAGTGGCGCGTGTTTCGCTTGGCTGACGGCGAGACAGCGACGCATCGCTGAGCGCACGCAACCGGGACTGCGAGTAGCGGGGCAGAGCTCCGGTGCAGACGACACTTAGTCCGACCCAGTGAATCCCTCGAGAGACGCTATGACCGCGGTGACGGAAAAAGACTGTGCTGCGTGGGAGTACAGGAGGTGCCTGTAACTTCTTTTATTATAAATGTTTTTCAGCTACCTTAGAGGGGTGTGATATCTTATTTTACGGTACCGGTGATGGGCTAATGTGAAACTGTGTTGAATCGATAAATACCTGGAGAAGAAAGCTCCGGATCAATCACAGGCAAGGCTGTTACAAGATTACTCAGCCCCCCTCCCTCTTTTTATTTTTATTGTAATTGTCTCCTGCCTCTAGAAAAATGGAGGTGACTGGAAGCAACATCTGCTACAAAGTCTAACAAGTATCTTTCTTTCTTTTTTTTTTTTCTTTAATAGGAGTTCGCACAATGCTGACGAGAAGTCGAAAAAACGCTGCTAACGAAACGGCCGTTGCTGAATGCACAAGTGTCGGGGCTGGAGCCGTCACTCGCCGAGAGAAATTCCCACGGAGCCCCTGAATTCCCACGGTTAAGCTCCGCCGCAGTGCAAACGGCAGCAGTGCGGCGAAGTTGCGCGAGATGGCGCTGGCGCTTAAAAAGAAAATAGAGAAAAGAGTTACGAGCCAATCGGCGCGCGGTGTAACGTGACCGAAGGCCTTTGCCGGCCGCTCATTGGCTGCGCACGCAGCGCGGGAAAGCGCCGCGCGCCGCCTGGCGCCGAAGCGCCGCTTCCAAAAGAGAGGGGGCCCCGCCGGGGCACTTAATGGCATCGGGCGAGCGGTTGGCGCCGGTCACAAACTCTACTGCCCTCATCTAGTCGCTGCGGTCGGGTCCGCTTGTGTGCGTGTTGTGGTGTGTGCGCGCGTGTGTGAAGCCATGTCGCAGACGGAGATAATGTCCCAGGAGGTCTTCCAGCGTGCCGTCAAGAAGGGCGACGCCAGCGAGCTGAAGCGGCTGCTGCAGCGCTGGGAGGGCTCGCTCAACGTCAACCTGTACGACCACGAGGGCCAGACGGCGCTTCACAAGAGCGTCATGGAGGGCAACCTCGAACTCGTCAAGCTGCTCGTCAAGTTCGGCGCCGACACGCGGCTGGCCAACAGGGACGGCTGGTCGGCGATCCACATCGCCGCCTACGGCGGACACCAGGACATTGCGCTCTATCTCATCTCGAACAGTGGACCCCGTCGGTAGCGTGTGGTGGCCCTCCCTGCTGGGACAGTGTGCGCGATGCTCCTGCGCTGGACCAATCAAATCTCAGGAACAGACTCCCGACGACGCCCCGTCTCTTCTCAGCCCGCCGGCGTGCTCGCGCCGTGCGCAAGACCCGGACTCGGCGCAGACAAGGTACCAACCACACCGAACCAAAGCATGCCACGATGACCCACCTCACCATCATGGCACGTTTTGCAGAGCAGAAGTCGCTCTCTTATGGCAGTCTGTACATACGCGAACGTTTTTTTGTGTATGGCTACATTTCCAAAGGCTGTAGCGAACAAGTTCCTCCTTTGTATTGACTAGTAATGCCGGTTTAGTTATGTCACAGAATATTGTTGCTTTGTTATTCTTTTTTTTATTATTATTATTTCCACGAGACAATCCTGGTCGCAGGGCAGCAAGTAGGCGCAGACCAGGCGTGCGCGCGACCGCCTCCTCTCCGCTCCAGACCTGTCTAATCTCATTCTCAGCATAGCGATGCTATCGGCGGATCTCCCGTAGGCCCTCCTCCCCTGCTCGTATTTCGCTTCTCTTGCAGCGCCGGCTCCATTGTAAGCGGCGCTGGCTGCGAAGCGAAAACCGGACTAGACCGGACCGCGCGCGCAGCTCTCCTCCTCCTCTGAGAGACGCGCGCGCAGCACTGCTCACCTCAGGGTCACCTTTCGCATCCCGTAAGGTGTCGCGCCTCGCTTGGCTGCTCGCGCTTGGTGCAAAAAAAAAAAAAAAAAAAAGCGTTCGATGGAGGTGCCGGCTCCCGGTCGGCGCCTTCACCAACCTTTTGTCACCTCCGCGTAATTCTCCTTCAAGTTTTGGCACCTTGCTCGGTGCGAGTCCATGCTCGTTTAACAAATGTGATCGCCGGGAACATTTGCAAAGTTATCGCACGCTTTTGTAAACATTATCCAGACCACTGGTGGTCCATTGCGCGTTCGGTGAAGTTGGTGGGTCCCTGCGGTAGCTCGATAATTTGATGGACGGATGCATCTTGGGTCGTGAGCAACGTCCGCAGGATGCTTCCAGCAAACCTGTTTTTGCTGTCCAGCAAGACATGGTTTGCTGGCTGCAGCTATGGGTGCGCGAAGGGGCAGAGCTCTGTTCGGGAAAAAACAGGAGTCGTCTTTTCCAGCGCTTATTAGGGCCTATTTGGTTGGCATGGCATCTTAACAACGCCATAACCACCTGTAGTCCCCATGCCTAGGAGCCCCTCAACCTAAACCTCTTAAATTGTTTTTGGTATATAGTCAAGACTTTGCTTTGCAATTATGTCATTTTACGTCCATTAATCAAGAATGCAGCAACCTATGCTGCTCCTTTAGCGCGATTCGTCGCATCTACTACTAGTAGTCATTTGAGTCTCTTAATACGCTGCGCCAAAAACATCATGGCTGCCGTTAACTCGCGGTTCTCCCACCGCGTGGACTCTTGTCGGCCTGTCATTTGCAGGTCTCGCTTACTTTTTCGTAGTGTTTTCTGTTTTTTCCATGCTGTCTGTCTACTTGTTCTAGAGCTGGTCTTGTCGCTACTCATCGCGGTCACCAAACAAGTCGTTTTGTGATCGCGACGAGTGCTATTCTGTCTCTCGTCTTTATTCCTGTTTTGACTGCGCTCTCGCGTTACGGAAACCCTACAGGTGTTCCTTGAGCTGCTACACACGCACATTGAAGCGGCTCTCGTTACTAAGAAAAAAAAAAAGAACGAGCGATGATCCGCCCAATTTTGTCCTGTAGGGAATGTCGGGAAGGTCTTGCCACCGCGGAGAGAACGCGCGCAAGTGAACTCGCCACCAGCCGGGTTTTTTTTCCCCCCTTGTCTCCCGGCTTTCAGATTGCTCGCTGCAACCATTCGGCGCAGTTACATGCTGGACACAGAAGTACGGGTTGCGCTACGCTTCGGCCCTTCGCAGCTCGCCGTCCACACAGGATCTGCGGCTGTGCGAACGTGGTACGAGCGAAGAAAGCAGCGCCGCGTTTTTCCGTAGCGATGGGAGCGTGTAGCCCCGTATACCACCACCGCCAGCCTTTTTCTATACAACTCCGCAGGGCGCGAACACAACCGAGCCATGCCGATCATTCCCTCACGCTTTTTTATTATTATTATTTGTTTTTCGCCCGTGTGTGTATTTTATTATTATCCTCCCTTTTGGCCGCGCGCGCGGCGGGAAAACGATTTGGCGCGTCATTAGCGAGCGCCCACACGGGACCGGCCGGTGGCCGTTTTCTCTTCTTTCTCACGGCCTCTCTCGAAATCGCGCCGATGTCCTCGTTCCGAAGGAAATGCGCGCAGCCACAGCGGCTATATGTCTGTGGTATAGGTGCGCGAGCCGTGTGTGTGTGTGTGTGTGTGTGTGTGTGTGTGTGTGTGTGTGTGTGTGTGTGTGTGTGTGTGTGTGTGTGTGTGTGTGTGTGTGTGTGTGTGTGTGTCGCCCGGGCGATTTCCTTCCCTGTACTTTTCTTCGTGCAATCCATCGGTGCTCGGAAGACTTTTAATGCGAGATGGCAATCGGCCAGTGCCTTGACGGGGCTGTTCCGCGCGCTCACCGGGGAGGAGGGGTGCCCTTCCTTCCTATTCCACTCCTACCGCCAAGGACGCCGGTGCTATTCGCGTGCACAATGGGTCGTGGCCGCTCCTCGAGCGTATGTCGCCGCTGTCAGGAACAGGGTCCTCAATAGCGGGCGCGCTAGGGGCGCGGCCGGGATCGCGGGCACGTTGCTTGACCCGCGCAGTCTCTCTTACTTTCTCGAGGGGGAGCTCACTGAAAAGTAGAGCGCTCGGGCCCCACACTCGGTGTCTGGACCAGTGGTGTAGCCGAGGGGCGGGACCACGTGGGGCCGGAAATGACGAGACCGACCCTGTACTTGTACGCAGCCATATATTTCTTCTCCAATATTTCACGGCCCTCCCACCCAAAGAAACGAACTGTATACCTCACCCCCCGCCCCAGATTCTTCGCTTTGTAAACGAAGAATATTATTCGCGTCTACACCACTGGCCTCGTTGTTCTGTGTAACCACCGGTGTCTGCGCGGCCTGCGGACAGAAAAAGAAATTTACACCGACTCAGGCCAGCTAGAAATGATGTCCACAAGTTCCTTCCGTAGTATTCTCGATCACGGCGAGCGATGTGTCGGCTCTCGCCAGTGTGCTCGGTGCTCCCACTGGGAACGAGCTTGAAAAGGTGTTTCGCGTGAAACTATGGAGCATGGGCTGTCACATCGGCAATGTTTGTCTCTGTGCTTTTTTTTTATTATTTGTCTGTACTTTGGAGAGAATCGCTTGTGTACGTTGGTTTCAACAAAGAAGGAAGCGTACACACACCTTTTTGTTCATATCGAATATTGTTAACCAAGAATGTCACCATGCGTCTGTGCAAGCTGTGAAGAAAAAGTATGTGCTCATGTTGCCCAGTATTTTTTTTTTTCATGACTGCCAGGCAATGTCACATTTCTGTACAGCTTTTTCCTTTATTTTGTCCACGCTAAACGTGGCGTGTATGTATGTGTGTACAAACAGAATGAATGACTGAGCGACACGTTGTTTGATTAAAATGTTTATTGTTTGCTAAAACTGTCTTTATCGTTTCGTGCTCGCGTCCTGCCTCCAAGTTCTTCTCTTTGAGAAAAGAGAAGCGTCCAAAGGATGCACCTGCTGCAAGAAGTCGCCAGACCTCTTTCCGTCGCCGTCATTTTTCCTTCCTGTTTCCAGAACGGAGAGGAACTGTGATACGTGCCTTTTTCACGAGCTGTGGAACAGATGAATTAAAAGGCAACGACGACAAACACTTGACGGTTTTTACACTTGAGACTTGACGAACGCAAACGGCTTTGGGCGCACAAAAGGAACCTTTGCGCACCCAAAGCAACACTCCCTGCTTGCGTTCTTTTGGCCCTGGTGCAACGTTTGATTTTGTAATCCTTTTTTCTTTCCTTTGTACGCCTTTTTGCATTCTTTTGGAAACATTGCGTACCCAAAGTTAGTGGACGCAAGACCCCGAGCTTCCAAAATAACGCAGGACCTCATGCAAAGTAGTACAAAAGAACGCAAGAGCGCAAGCCGGGCGTGGCCCTTTGCGTACGCACAGGTCCCTTTGGGTACCCAAACCGTTTGCGTACGCACAGGTCCCTTTAGGTACCCAAACCAGTTTGCGTATGCGAAATCTAAAACTCTCTAATGCAACGTAAGGGTAGGCAAACGCACAAAAAATGTAAGCCGGCAGGGCGCCATCAAGTACCTGTCCAAGCCAAGAGGTCCAAGCCAAGCATTCATCCTGTCGTTTCCATGACTACGCATCACGTCAGGCCTACGGACGCCGGAATCGCCGAAAGATCTCAGAAATGGGACGCGCTATACATCCTTTCATATCTAGCGTTTCAGAAAGGTAATTTCCCCAGTTAATGGCGGAGAACGGTATCGAGAACGCAGCTATCCCGGCAATTCACTCTAAAACGGGAACTATGGGTGCCGCCATATTTGACAGCGATATTCCTTAGCTTACCTAAACGCACCGTACGTTAAACTCGCCAAATGACGTTACGTTAATATACGTACGTAAGCTACAGAAACGCGATCATGCGCCGTGAGCAGAACGCCTTAACGAGCGTGAGCCTTTAACGTGCCTGCTTGCGTACGCAATATTAGAACTGTCTACTATTTACCATGACATTACCAATACTGTCGACTGCGCGTGCATAGTCGGCGGCAGTGTGGCTAGCGTGCACATATTGTTTCTCGATCGCATTGTGACGAAGTAATCGAGAAACTGATGTCTACATGCTAGCCACATATCAAAGCACGTGCACTATTCTCTCGAGTCCTGTGCACACTCATCGGCAGCATGGCCACACTACCTTCACGCTTGGCTTTTTTTCAGCAGGATATCAGCAGCAGAAGGATTGGTTGCAGGTCAGCTTGACGTAACCAGAAAGGTAAGGTTCGTTTTTCTCATATTCTTTCTTCCGTTAATTTGCACATCGTTCGAATGGTCTAAGTAGTGCATAAGGAGGTCATTGGTCCCTTCATGCACTGCTAGATCGTCCTCGAAGACCCTGAAGGTTGGACAAATTGATCGCTCACGTGAGTGAAAAAAAAAAAAAAAGAAAACAGTGCAAGGATGACGGAATTCAGGAAGACAAAAGCCAAGCTGCGTTTTGTCTTCCTGTGCGCGACGTCAGTAATGCGCTGTCAATTCCTTCTGAGAAAGAAAACTTCGCTATGTCGTTTGCCTATGACTAACTTCGCGCATCTCGTCGCCATTTATGTTTCTGGATTGTAGTGACTTTTGTCATTATGTAGTCATTTCTAGAAAAAAAAAACATTGCCAATTCTGCGTCACAGAACGGGGAAAATAGGCTGTGTTCATAGGTTCCTGGGCTTGTAGATATGTTATCTACTGTAGTATATATACGACGCATACGCGTACAAGCTTTAATAGTTTGTTTTGTCTCTGGTTACACCGAAGCTTTCTTTTTCTCTCCCGAAATCTACGCCGCAGAGCTCACGAAAAAGAACCTAAAAAGCAGCCTTGCGTCGTGCAGGTATTCCAATGTTCTCAATGCACGTCCAAGTTTGTGGTTTACCAACCGGCGTTGCCAAACGACGGGGCAGCCATATTAAAGCCATTAATGGCTTTAATGCGCACTCATCATATTAAAGCCATTAATGATCAGCCATATTAAAGCGTATACACCCAAATTGCCGTCAAGAGCAACGTTACTAGATATTCAAGAGGCCCAGTAGTTGCTTAGCACGCTTAAATGTCTTCAGTTAGTCTAAATGTTCAACGGGAATGCTATTTGTTACATATCGGCATGTCGCATTCGAATCTAAGCATCACTAGTAATTGTGGCTCAAAAACGAATTCAATGTGCCCTTCATATTTGCTCACAAATTACGCAGTGTATACGCAAGGTGTTCAGCTTCTGCGGATTTTAGCCAATCGGCAAAATTTGCTAGGCTTTTCGCTCGTAAAGATTGTTTAATGTTCATTACCAGGAATTTCGGACATTTTTTAAAAAGATTTTCGAAGGGGTGGTGTCCTAAATTCCGGGACATGATTATTACTCGTTATATACAGTACAATATTAAAATATGAGTGCCCTGGTGCAACGTTTGATTTTGGGACCCCCTTCTGTATAACATACTACATGTATTTTACATTTTGAAACACATAAATGATTCTCGATTGTTAAAAAACCGAGCCTGGTGTATGCAGAGGTGGACGACACATGTCTAAATGCACAGTAGCACAAGTCCATTTTGGGACATTCACCAAAAATGGGTACATATCCAGTGGCCCAAGAATGGGGTAGACCAAACGTAAAGAAATTGAAAAATGAACGAAGGCGTTGAATATCATACTTTATTTCATAAGAGGTATGCGAGCTTAAGAGAGAGCAATATATGCACAGGTTTCATGTGATTTATTTATTGATTACGCAGAACATAGGTGCGCTCACTGGCCCTACTTTGGCGGTCAAAATTCCGTGCCATAGATGATACGAGCCGGCGCATCCGGCGAGATACCCACTCTGCCTCGCCAAACTCAGGAGGGGTATATATAGGCAAAAAATGAAAAAAAAAAAAAAAAACGTTGGCGGCACTTTACATAAAGCGAAAGTTAGATACGCAGGTAGGTGCGGTTGCGACAATTAGGTACGCGTAGGATAAAGGGATCATCGGAAGGTATCTGATTACAAAGATTATAAGAACACATCAGCTTTGTCTTAATAAAGTTATTATGAAACCACTTGACAACTTCTTACGAATCATACTGGAGATTAGCCGTAGGAACCTAATGATCAGAATGCTTAGATAGACATATTGAATCGCCAGAATATTACCATTTGATGATATGAAAATCTATTACCAAGAGCCCTGGCTTATACCGCCCTCAATAGATGCCCGCTATCGCTATTCACCACTGTCGGTTTTCAAGACGAACTACGAGAACTGCTTTGTGAATAAGGGCCTGGAGCGTGGTGGCTCGTGAGAATAACGAAGCAGATAATATAGCCACGATTCCAGACACTGACAACCAACTTGAACGAAGAACTTTGTCTGTGGAACGCGGATCTCTGTTCCAGTGGGGCCATGTAAACAATCGGGGCCCGGATGTGGGAAGCTGTCTCCCGCAACGGCTTTCCGAATCCAATCGGCCAATTGCGATAGCCATGAGAACGATGGTGGCGACCGATGACAAACAGTTCTGAGAAAGAAACATACCCGCGTGCGTGATTATTCTGCCAAGATCGTAGCGGTCAAGTTATCCCCCCAGTTAGGGCACACGTATACACTGTACAAACACACAAGAATGATTCAGAAAATGAGCAGCGATTATGCTGGAGGGCAATACCTGCTGTCGTGAGGTCAATTTTCCGAAGATATTCATTTTTCTAGCTAATATATATATTTTTTGAGCACCGTTGCTTCAGCGGCACTTGCGAATAGGTGAAGCAAAAGCGCGTTTTATTAACAGAAAGGAGAGAAACAAGCCTTCGGTCTTTTGCAGGAGCTCTGTCACACGACGGGTATAAATTGACCGCTAAGTCGAACGTGACCAAAAATCGGAAAAACTTAAACGTGATATACAGTGCCGTGGTCGCACATTCAGCTTAATATAATACACTGTGGACTATACGGGGGGATCATGTTAAAGTTTTTTCGGAATTTCTAGAAATCGCCTATGGCAGATAGCATAATTGCTGTTCTTAAGCTGGATTATTTGAAGAGGTGAACATTACTAGCGAGAGAAATCGAAACACATAGTCAACTAATGAACACATGTTCATTAACTCCTGAATTAATTACTTTACGGCACATACTTCAATTTACGAATTGTAGCCGGTGAGCAGGCGTATCCACTCGGAATGAATTTCCATAATGAGACCAGTTTGGATATATGCGCCATCAAACTCGCCGCAAAAATGCACTGTTGTTCCACTTACTTTTTTATGAAAAGGCTCTTTGCTTTGAAGCAAAAAAAAAAAAAAAAAAAAAAGTAACTGGAACGTCCATGTATTTCGGCCCACACTTTAGGAAATATCTCGAAACTGGTTTCATCCTGGCAATCAATTCAAGTGGATACGTCTTGCAAATTCACCGGCTGCAATTCCTAAATTGCAATATGCGCCGTAAAGTAATTATTGAAGAAGTTAATTAGTAATTTTTTTCTAATGAGTTGAATAAGTATTTCGATAACTCGTGCTAGTAAATAATGTCCGCCTCTTCTTATAACCCAGTTCGAGAACAATAATTATGCTATCTACCACAAGCTATTTTAAAAAATTTCGTAAAACATAAAAATGATCACCCTGTATATACTAGTGAACTTTTTCTGCGCCCGCGCAGTTAATATGCTACTTGCATTAATTCTGCCATTCCACACCAGTGAGACGTATTCAAGTAACGGGAGACATAGGGGTGTGAACAATTTGAACAAGGGAAGTGGGGCATGGAAATCTCTTGTAAGTCTGCAGACAGAACGCGCTTAGAGTGGGCGGAGAAGCTTGACGTGCTATCAAAAAGTACACCGAGATAGCTCATTATACGATCGCTCTTACGAACAATTCTAGCGTAAGAGCTCTTTGTGAATACGGGCCCAAGGGCCGAATTAAAAAAAAAAGAAGCCTTTCGTTCGTTAATGCTCTTTGCTATTGGCTGGTCGCCTTCGATGGTATGTATAGCACCAGGATTGGTTTGAATTTTTTCTTACAAACAATTCGAGCGAAAGAGCTTTTCGTGAATACGGGTCCAGAATGATGGTGACGTGACACATGACGGCCAGGTTATAACTCGCAGTTTGGGGTTATACATGAGCGGCTCCGCGGAATCCTGCCGGGCAAATGGCACTCACTATTTCCAGAGAATGTCGAATTATGTTTCCTTAGCAGCAGCGGCGTTCGTTGGACATGGAAAGGACGTCGACACCTGAAGAATATCGACAGCGAACCACTAATCTGGACGAGCAGCGTGAGCGCCTAGTGTGCTTGAATCGAATGTCAGACAAAAAACAGGGCCCGCATTCACGAAATCTCTCTCGCGTAAGATTTCCACTCATGATAGCAATCGGTGTGATGACGAGACGATAGTCGTGGCGATGAAAAGACGCAAATTGCACTAACGTAAGACAAGGTTTGAGAGGGGCAGAATCCGCAATGTTTTTCATGCGGAAGTGTTGTTCGTCTTTGGTAGGCCGGCCTCGCTATCCTCATATGTCCTACATCACGGTTCACTGGCATCTGCTCTTACGAGAAGTTCAAGGATGAAAGACCACGTGGTCTGATGAAAGGTAAAAATCTTATCTTTTGTACGACATCACTTTTCATGGAACACACGTTCACTACTTATCATCCAAAGCCAGTCAGGCACTCAACTTTATCAGAAGGAATTTCCGGCAAGCCCCTCTTGAACTCAAAGAATTATTATACCTAACTAACGTCCGTCCAATTTTAGAATATGGCTGTTCTGCTTGGGATCCTTACACAAAGCAGAACATAAACGAGCTTGAGCGTGTGCAGAAACGTGCTGCCCCGCTTCGTTTCTGGAAACTATGACTTCCGGAAAAGCACTACCACAATTCGGAATGATCTGCGTTGGCCACCACTAGAGAACAGGAGGAAATATCTTAGACTGTGTCTTTTGTATAACATATTCCAGGGCAGAACCGGTATTGACAAGGACATGCACATTAAGCCACCAACTTACGTGTCTCATCGAACCGATCACTCAATGAAAATCCGGGAATACAGGTGCGCAGGGTGAACGTTTGTAAGTATACTTTCTTTCCGAAAACAATTTATCATTGGAATGACTTACCAGATCATATTGTTACTGCTGCTCCGTCATCTTTCTCTACTCACCTGCAGCGTTTAATGTTTAACTTCTGATGCACTGTTTTGTCACCAAGCCGTTTGGTGCGTCTTGGTCTTCCTCATCGCCTTGGTTGTTGAGGTCTGTTTCTTATGTCCTGCAGAGTTTGCATATTAATGTGTATAATCGTATCCTCTTGTATTATATTCTTGTATTGTATTCTGAAGGATGTTGTTGGCCTGCCAGTGTCTGCGGCGTCTGGAAACGTATGTATGTATGTAGTATGTATGTATGTACGGATTGATCTGATTCCCATTTTTCTGTACTCCCCCCTACAATAATGCTCGTTGGGCACTGTAGGTATTGTAAATAAATAAATAAATAGACATAGACACTTTGTCACACTTCTCTCCAAACCTCAAGATATAAAGGGTTCTAGACACACTCTTACATCGTCTACGTACATGTATGTACGGCTCGAAGGGAAGCACGCAGCCCACTTTCTATGTGGTATATGGAAAAGGATCTCTTCGAATAGTGTAGTACACTGGGGCATCCCAGAAGCTTCTGTAGAACACGTCCTCAACAAGTGCCCACAATTTGACTTACATCTGGGGACACTTTGTTGTCGTCTTGACGTATTAAATAGGCATCGCTTGTTTCTAAAGAAATCGCTCGGAACCTGGCCCTGTCCATATATAAACAAATGTAAGCTGTAAAATAAGTGCGCGATTTTTATGCCGACAGTGACAGACAGTCCTCGCTACAATTTACAGAGACGATCGGTCGCAATCGCGATAGCGCGCTTGGACCAAACAGCTTTAACAGAGAAAACGATTTTAGAATGCCGACATCACAATACATCGCAGCGGAGGGCGACGAGAGCTGTGTTGCAGTTCTTAAAGTCTACAGAATTCGACAAGCGGCTGTGGCCTGAACTTATGATTACAGTGCTACAAGTGCTGCTGTGCTGTGCATTGCTTGTATAAGGTGACAGTGACCGACTGTGATTGTGTATCTGTGCTCCCTTTCCTTCTCTATCTCTACTTTCTGGTCACTTTACCTCCCCTTTCCCCCTCTCCCCTGAGTAAGGTAGCAAACCGGCCTTCCCCCTCTGGTTAACCTCTCTGCCATCCCCTTTCTTCTGTCTCTCTCTGCGCTATTCGTGTGAAGGAATTTTAATGCTTTTAGCATTCGTTGAAAACTTCACGGCACTTCTCGGCATGTCCGTAGGTGTCTAACCTCTTTCGCGCCAACTTGGGTCACTGTGTATGGGCCCGATAGACAACTTGGGAATAGACAACTTGGGCAATTGGTTATGCGCAACTGCATGTGCCACTGCGCATGTGAACATCCTTGATCAATCCTCCAGAATGGGTCAGTGGCACTGGATAGGTACCTGGATAGACAAAGCAGAACAAGAGGCAACCAGAAGATTGAAGAAGTCAGCTGCAGGGAAGCGAAGAAGTCGGCATCAAAAGCAGCCGGGTGCGGAGAAAGAAGTGGACAGAATGGGACCAGAGCGTGCATTGAGCGAGGACCGTTCAGCTGCACTGAAGTGAAGATGATGTCGGCAGCAGAAAATTGAAGATGTCCGTTACACAGAAATGAAGAATTTGTCAATATGACGTGTCGCTACATTGCTTCAATGCTAATAGCATTAACGTCGACATTCACCGTGAGGAGGGTAATGCCGAAATGTTTCACCTGTAACGTAATGATGATTTCCTCGTGCCATTGACATTTTTTGTGTTTTCTGTGGTGTGTTATTTCTTTTCTTTTTTGTTCATATCAATTTTATGACAGAACTATTCCGGGATAGTGACATTTCGGGCGCAGTGCTGCGAAATGAAGCTGCTCATGCTTGTCACAGATCATACGCTGAATCTGCGTTAGGCATAACTTGTATATATTTGCAACTTAATCTCAAGTTCTTGGTGTGTTTCTAGAGTGTATGTAGCGTTTCGCTCACTCTGATCTATTGTGAGGGCTTTTGAATATTATCATTTTTTCCTATTTATATTGTTCTCTCGTTTAGGGCACGGGCTTAGGCCCATATTCAGAAAACGCTCTTACGCTCGGATTGCTCAGAAGAGCAAATTTCAACCAATCCTGATGCTGGAAATACTATCGAAGGTGGGAGGCCAATGATTAAGAACACTTACGAACGAAAAGCTGTCTGAATTCAATCCTAAGTGCATTGTACAGAATTCGGCACAAGCAAATGTTTCCACAAAATTTATTTTATTTATTTATTAATACTGTAAGCCTTGACAGGCTCTTACAGGAGTGGGAACAAAAAATAAAAAGTACAGATTGCTGTAACATTCGCGGTGCTGGTCACACTCTACGTTGGGGCCTGCAGATAAGATTGCCCCGCTTGCAGCGATATCTTTTCTTTTTATTTTGCCACACCCTGATTGGCTACGTAGCGCACAAAAAGCGCGTCGCTGAAAGAATAAACGGGATTGTCTTCCTGGCACTGCGTGGGTCGTCTGTTCCTTGGGCCGGTCGTCCTGCCGCCCTCGGCGTCGAGCCGCCGAATACGTAACATTGCAAAGAATACATAAAAAGTAAAAAAAAAAAAAAAAACTTAAGTGGTACAGACTAACAGGAAAGGGTACACATTAGACACTAAGTTTGGAATAAGAACTGCAAGCGGCATACGCAGTAAAAGCATACACTAAAAAGAACTGCCATCAGCACACAGATGAAAAGCATACACTCCGTGAGCAGCGCTTTTTTTTTTCTACAACGGCGGAACTTGTTGATTAAGAAATTTTTCAATCTTGACAGAAAAAGCGTTAATAGATTCTGAGGACACAATGTCGCGTGGCAGTTTATTCCATAATTCTATGACTGACGGAAAGAAGGAATACTTGAATGTATTACAGCGGGAGATAAATGGCCTGATACTCTTGTCGTGGTTTGTTCTGGCTGAGCGCTGGTATGGTGGTTTTAGGTACTCTTGTTTGCTTATATTAATGTTGTCATGATAAAGTAGGTAAAGAAACTTTAAAGCAGCAACGCGTCGGCGAATCGCCAAAGTTTGAATGTTTGCCCTGTTGCGTAGTGAGGTTATGCTGACGTCACGTGAGTACTGCGAATACACAAACCGAAGAGCTTTATTTTGAATTCCCTCCAGTTGATTAAGAAGGTAGATTTGGTGCGGATTCCAGATAATACTGCCGTATTCAAGGATTGGCCTTACAAGGGCCTTATAACTTGCTAGCCTAGCTTTGGAAGGTGCCAGTGCAAGTTTCCTGCGAAGGTATCCCAGCTGTCTATATGCTTTTGTGCACGTCTGTTTAATGTGAACATCCCATTTTAATGTGTTTGTGATGGTAACACCCAAGTATTTAACTGTATCGGCTTCTGTTACATGTAAGCCCATTAGATGATACGCAAATTTTAACGGTGCCCTTTTTCGAGTTATACACATAGATGAAGTTTTTGCTACGTTAATTTCCATACCCCATTCTTGACACCATCTGGCAATGTTCGTTAAGGAGGAATTAAGTCGTATCTGGTCATTAACCGTGCGTACTGTAGTGTAGATGACGCAGTCATCTGCAAATAATCTTACTGTTACATCAGGTTCAACATGAGAATGATGTCGTTAACAAATATTAGGAAAAGAATTGGACCGAGCACAGACCCTTGTGGAACACCGGAGTAGACATCTAACTCTTCAGATTCAGTGTCATTTATTTTAACATACTGACTGCGGTTTGAGAGATAGGCGGCTATCCAGTGTACTACGTTAGTGTTAATCCCGATATTCTTAAGCCTGTCAATTAATTTTGGATGGGGCACCCTGTCAAAAGCTTTGGAAAAGTCTACGAATATTGCGTCAGCTTGAAGTCTCGAGTTAATTACTGTAGCAAAGTCATGCGTTATTTCGAGGAGTTGAGTTACGGTAGAAAGACCTTTACGAAACCCGTGTTGTTTGGGGTAAAGTAGATTGTTATCTTCTAAGTAGGAGGTAATTGCTTTGCTAATAATATGCTCCATCATTTTACAACAGCAACTAGTGAGTGAAATCGGTCTGTAAGTGTTTACCAGCAACTTATTACCTCCTTTGTGAATCGGGAGGACCTTGGCACGGAGCCAGTCCATCGGAAGGGTGGCTGTTTGAAGCGACGCTACAAAAATTATATGCAAAAAAGGAGTTATCTGCTCTGCGTAACGCCGAAGAAAAACATTTGAAAGATTGTCAGGACCTGGAGATTTTTTGACGTCAATCTGTAGCAATAAATTAAGTATTCCTTCTTGAGTTACGACTACTTCAGACATTGATAACGGGGGATCCGTCATAGTTTCATTTTCTGTAATCGCAGGGGTACGTGCAAAAACGGACTGAAAGTATCTGTTAAATGTGTTGGCGACAGTGTGAGCTTCACCAGTTATAATTCCATTTACGTCGATCTGAGTCACGTGGTTCTCAGGCCTGGATAGGTAGCGCCAAAACTTTTGTGGGTACTGTGTCATAAAATTTATTAGTGTCGTTGAAAAGAAAACATCTCTTGCCTTCCTTAAAGCTGTTTTGAGCTCACCAGAAAGTCGGCGAATATCTTCAGGATTACGTTTTTTCTTCCGCATCCTTTGTAGTTTTCTTTTTAGGTGGATCACACTACGCGTAATCCATGGGTTTCTGCGTTTTGTACGTTTCAGTCGCGTGGGAACGAGCGTTCCCTCACAATATGTTATTATGTCTTTCAGTTTAAGCCATAGATTATTCACAGTACTATAACTTTCGATTGAAAAGGTTTCTAATGCTACTTCAAGGTAGTCGATGATGCTGACATCGTCAGCTCTATTGTAGTTTTTAACAGCTACACGTGATTCAGGAATTGGTCCGCTAGCGCCTATAGTAACTGTTAGCAGCAGCAGTTTATGATCTGATATGCCCTCTTCGAGTGTGATGTCGGCTGTTAGATGATTAGAGACAAATGCAAGGTCTAGTATTGAATATGTTTGCCCTTGAATGCGCGCTGGCTCTGTGACAAGCTGAGATAACGAAAAACTAAACGCTATGTTCAAAAGCAGTTCAGAACTACTAACATCTCTACTACCGGCTGTGAACGTGCTCCAATCAATAGTCGCAAGGTTAAAATCACCAGTAAGAATTAGTTTAGTACGATCTTTCAACCTGCCACAAAGGAAGTCGTGAATTTTCATTATGTAGTCGTCAGACGCGTTTGGTTTCCTATAAATACCACCAATCAGTACGGGTGACTCATGGACATATACAGTGCACCACACACTTTCATGATCTGGAATACCTTGCTCTTTGCGAAAAGGTAAGCCCTGCCGTACTGCTATGGCGACTCCGCCCCCGCGGCTGTCGCGGTCGGAAGAAAATAAGAGGGAGGAACTATTTCTGAATCATCAATATCAGAATATCATGAAAACTTCGCTTTGGTAAGTGCTGTCCGTGATTAGACATCGCCGCGGCGATTGTGTCGTTATTATGCAGATCACTATCGTGAGCGGCTGAAGCCCCCTCTCCCTTTTGCTGTTCGCACACACTTTACGTGCGACCTTTCTTAAGAAGAGTTCAGGCGTAAGAACGTTTTTGCGAATGCGGTCCCAAAAAGGTGTTAACGAGGGGGAATACGCACAGAACCATCGATATTCCTGCCACACAGTAATTAGCATAGGACTCGAGGAAAATAATTATTCCGGCATTCGTACAGATGAAGAAGGACCGCTCGACTACAAAAAAAGAAACATTTGTCAACCGTGATGACAACATACGAAGGAAACACAGAAAAAATAGAAGGAAAAAAAAAGGGGGGGGGGGGGGAGTAGGGGTGTAGGAAGTGGCTAGAAATAATTCGCTGTCATTATCCAGACGACATTCTTGTTTCCCCGGCGCGGAAAGCAAGGAAATCCGCCGCGGACTGAGCGAAGCAGCGCGGCGGTGTTGTTGCGCGACAATGCACGAAGGTCCCCAAACACCCGCGGCGGTGTGCCCGCTCCCAGGCGGCGGTTCCCACGCCGGAACGCTGCTGTTCCGCGGGTTACCACTTGTTATCGTCGGTCGCGAGTGTCGCTTTTATTGCTATCCCTGGCTCTAGGGTCGGTTGTGGTGGCTAATTCAAGCTGGCACTCGGCAAAGTCTCAAGGAGGCCCTGAAACATCGCTCGTCGATGATGCGGGTCTCCGAACCTGTCTCCTGCTTTCGACACTGTGAATGCGCTGTAGATAGTATACGCGACCACGGGCTCGGCGCAAAACGCGCGAGGCCTGCGAAAAGTGGCTGCCCGTGCGTCGGCATGCTGCAACCACTCATTTTTTGTATCAACTTTGTTAAAAATCTTATTTTCCTCTGTGCGCTCAGATACGTATTTAATTTTACGGCTGTCACTTCCGTGGGAATCGACAAAAAATACTCGAGACGGACACGCAGGTAAACATTGACAGCAGCAGTGTAATAATTCTTAATCACAGAACTAAACCGACAGCCACATAGTAACGGAGCGAAGTAGAGCCACATTTCACCAGCATGCTCCTCCCTTATCTCGGTATAACAGAAAGCTACCATCGTTACAGGCTGCGCGGTTCCGCGTTTTGATAGCGGTTCCGACTTGTGCGCTTTGCGATTACGCCAGCCGAGAGGGAAAGGGGGGCAGTTATCACTTTTGCCTATGCCTCCTTCCCATTTGTCAGACTAAACGCCGTACGCAAATGGCGCGTCACATTAGGGAGGAGCTTTGCGGCCGTCGTCACTGTCTTGCATGGGTAATCATGCTAACGTCAATTAAACTTCGCAGTTCGATATCTCAAAGTACGGACACGTATCGCTAGAAGAATTCCGCCAAGCGAAACTCTGTAGAAACACGACTGCCTCTAACTTTTCAATACAAACGTGCCTGATTACTGCAGCCAGTCAAAAGTTAATTATTCAATTTTTGTTAATTGCTCGGCTAACAGCGATAATTATTATCTCACTTTGTGTCCCCCTCGCCACACAACCCTATACTGCAGAGGTGGTCTTCACGTACGTCTCAGCGCCTAATTAAAAAAAAAAGAACTGTAAACTTAACTTTGATCACCCTGTATACGCGTACAGTGTTACACCCATATTACGCCCATGCTAAGTATATAGCCGCCACTGGTTCCTATCTGCTTACGTCTCATTACAAATACATGTCAATAAGAAAAAAAAGAAGATTAAGAAACTAGGCTATGCGCTCCCGATCTCAACATCCTGTAGCATAAGTGAATCTTCTCATAAGGCGCGGGAAGTGGCTGTGCCACAGCGGGAACGTAAGTGGGAACGCATTAGGCGCAGCGCTGTCGTCGACATGTGAACACATTCAACGAAAAAGAAAAAAAAAATATATATATATATGGACAAACGACCCCAAAATGAGAAGGAACTTAATCTTCCTTTTTGCCTCCTTTGCACTGATGTCACAGTGCAACTACTCTCCTCCCAACTTTGAGTGACACCCACCCCGGCCGTTGTTTGAAAAAATCACTCTCTGCGCCCTCACCACCTGCGCGCAGGATACCCTGATCGACCGACGACGCATTCTGCGTGAAAGAGCCAAGTGTTTAACATAAAGACGGTTCTTGCCCGCCGCCAAAGGGATGATCAAGGAGAACCAACGTAATTACGGCAGCAGGCCCGGATTACAAGGTGAGCAAGCATAAATCGATATGCCCAGTTAGCTAATTTAATAATTCACTGATTAACTTTTTAATTATTCACTTTGGGGGCACATGCTGCAGTTTATAGACTTTAAAGCTATGCAGTAGCGAAGTCATGTTAGCTTATCAAAAATCGTAAGGCTAACAGCACTTTCAAAATATCGGATTATAAGGCACGCCGGGGGGACTCCAGATTAATTTCGACCACCTGGGGTTCTTTGACGCGAACCCAATGCACGGTATAATGGTGTTTCTGCATTTCGCCCCCATCTATAGATGTGGCTGATTCGGCCGGGATTTGATCCCGCGACCTCGCGCTTAGCACCGCAACGCCAAAGCCACTAAGCCACCACAACGGGTATAGGCGATAGAACAACTGTGCGAACGAAAAATAATAAGAGAAAAGCAGGTGGTATATGACAGCACAGAACTAATGCGAAAGTGATGATTAAATGAAAGACGGGGCATGCGAAAAGCAGAAACTAAGCTCAAAGCCACTGCACATCGCTTTCCGTCATCGAGGGTGCACCCTACATGCACCGCTGCAAAGTTAAGAAGTCATCCAAGGCTGTGATTGACGTTCAAGAAGCCGCCCTTTAGGGTTACGTGTCGATGTAAAGAAGAAGGAGAAATGAACAGTGAAAAGAACATTGAAAGGAACCGTAGAAAAAAAAAAACAGATCGCCATTTGATCTCAATCGCAAGGCACAAAGGTGAGCCCCAAAGCTTCGTCTTCTTTAAAGCGAAGCTCGTTTTTAAATAGAACAACTCTTGATGCGGAGAGACGAGTGAGGTACATCGCCGCGTTTCCTCTTTAGTTTAACCACCCGGGACTCGTAACTGCGTAGCACTGTCAAAGCTGGTCAAACAGTGTTCTCAGATTCTTATTCTTCGGCATCTCGTTCACACGACCGGCGCAGGCGGCATAGAGGAAAAGTCACTGCCGCTCTCAGCAGGCTAACTGCGCGTACGCCATAGCTTTAGTGCGATATGCATGCGCAATGAGAGCCTCTAAGCGTCGTTATGCACATTGTAGCGGCAATGCCCCAGAAGCGGTACGCTACCAACCACGCATGCGATGTGCCCGAGCGAGGGTCTTTATAGCCATGGCTGCCGCCGTATAGCGGGGCCTGCAGCATCGCTGACTGCGGTTCGGCTCTTCTCACTGCCCCAGGAGAGAGCGCCGGGCGGCCGTGCGAAAGGGGTCAGCGCCGCCGTCTGGCTGACCTCCGGCGGCGTTCCTCCGCGGCTGCCGGCCAGGGTCAGAGGTCCGTCACGATGGCGTGTTTTCCCTTGCAGGGGGACCCCCGCGCAGTGGCCGCCGCCCCCACGAGGAGTCACTCCGCGTGGCAGCACAGCGCTCAACACGGCCTCGCAGCTTTACCTCGCCTTCGGCTGTCTTTATTTGACTCGTCCTCTTTTTCTGCTTCTTCCTTCATCCCCCCCCCCCCCTCTCTAGCAATGACATCGTCTCTGATGGCACACTGGCTGACCAGCGCAGCTGTCCTGGGGCCAAATTCAAAAGCCTTTTTCGTTTGTAGGAGCTGTTTGCCATTGGCCGGACACGTTCGCTAATATTATGCCCAACATTAGGATTGGCTGACATCTGAACAGTTCTATAGCATAAGAACTTTTTTTTTTTTTTTTTTTTTTTTTTTTGGCGCGCCTTAGGCCTTAGGCTTCTTGCTAGCGATGTCACGATATCATCGTTTACCGAGCTTACAGCTCGAGTTTCGACCTCGTGGCTCGGGAACGAAACGTCCGCCCTGCACCGTAAACTTGTGAGGGATTGGGTTTCTGGCCGCTACTCGGAGAAATGTGCGCGAATGCATACGCTGTGGTTGCACTCGTGTCTTCGCCTACTGCGGCAGCTTATTTTTGTTACAATTTGACGAAGATGCAGCGCGTCGCAGTAATGAAATCGATTTGTTTGAGGAATAAGAATGCGTTTTTAACTGCAGGAGCCCTGTTTTCTGTCCCTTGTTATGCCTGCATCAAATTGGGCTATGCTGTTTTGAGTACCGGCGCATTCGATAGTTCTGGAGCAGAGTTTCCTTCAGCCTTGTGAGTGAGAAAAGTTACTGTGACAGAAATTCGTTGTTATATGTAGCCCAATACCACTTATGTTGCGCCTTTCCCGTATTGTGCACCGATTTTCCTCGAATATAAGACGTACTAGATACACCCGCAATTTTAGTTCTAAAGCAAGACTCTTGTTAGTGCTTACTAAGGTCAAGGTTGACAGGTTCAATCTCTTCTTCTTCTTTTTTTTTAGGATAAAGCAAGCAAAGGGCCAAATACGTTGGCCGAGCCTTCGTAAGGCATCACAGAACAGGACTGCTGTTATTGACCCAGAAAAGCCAAGGGCGTCACATTGGATTCGCGGGAAGGAAGTGGCTCAAAAGACGTCGGCCATTGCGTGGAAGTTGCGGCGTAGACGCAAATACGGTGTCCAAAATGCTATCTGATCCAGTGGCAAGGACCGGCGAGTTTCGAAAACAGCGGTAAGCGCTCATTCAGGGCCCACCCTTTATACTGAGGGAAACATGCTCTTGTAGTTTAATCTGGACAGTGACGGCTCAGGTACATTTTACCTGTATGGGTAAATCTTGGCCAGCGTGAACAAGAGCGAAAACTTTTACTTCATTTTAACGCTATACATTACGAGCCTCAGAGCAGCTTGTCGGGTCCAAATACGCACTTGACTTGGCTCTAAGGTCACAACCCGTTCCATGCCACTACTATGGATACGGTATCCGCAGTCGAACGGTATATACCTCCTGGTCCAACCCGTGAGTACACGAAGTGCGCAGTTGTTAGTTCCATGTCCCATCACTGCCTTCGATAGTTGCTCTTGAGCAGGGCATTGCGCTGTCTACCCGCCATGCTTCGATCATTCAGCATTGGTCAAAATAATGCAGGCTTTTACTTTAAATACCTCGGTGAGGGCCGGATGTGTAAGTACTAAAGCTTTTACTCAGATTATACAATGTTTGTTTGCATCCGGATTTGTTAATGCCTACTGGGTCTTGAAAAGCACAATGCAAGGTCTTTGTAGAGGTTCTTTTTCCATTTCTGGGCAGAAGAATTTTTTAAAGTCAATTTGCGATTATATAAGGAGAGTTCGAAAAAGAAACCTAGACATTTTGGACTGCGCGACATTGAAGACCCTATATATTTTCTTGAGAACCGTTAATAGTTTCATTGCACCAGTTTGTATCGTAGTGCATGGTTGCAGGTCGCTCGAAATATTCTGTGTGCAAAATACGCATTGCACAACAGTCTAGCGCATTACAGTGCAGAAGTGGGATCAGCGATTGCCGAATAAATAATAAATATTGTATATGGTGGCTCTTCGTCTTTTGTTGAATGTCCGCGAAATGTCTCGGGAGGATAGCACGCGAATATCGATAAAGAAGGGGTTTAGGGGGGGGGGGGGGGGGTGGATGCAGTAAAGACAGTTTAGCCCCCGTGATAAAAATTTCTGCACACGCCTATGGCGTACTGATTATAGAGCCCGTAGCGCGTCATTCGTGCGCATTCGCTGTCAGATGCACAACGTACGTACGGAACAAGGCTACTATACGCCATTACATGGCGCTAAAGCTCTCCAACTTCTCCGCGCCTGTGCGCTACTCCGACCCAAGGTCAGTGCATGCATTCGTGTGGGATCCACAAGGCGCTGCCAAGACCGCCGAAGTGGATCGCCGTGGTGCGGCATGCCGCGGGTCGTCCCTTTGGGCCGCCGATCCCTTCGTGGGGCGCTCTTCGCGATGCGCGGCCGTAAAGGCGATGCCGCCGACAAAGCGGCAGCGCCTCTTGTCGGACTCATTGTGCCCGCGCGCCACCGCTGCATGAGCGCGGCTGCTTCCCCCGAGCGGAGAACCAGGAAGCGCCGCCGCGGAGCAGCGGAATCGGTGTCGATCCGTCACAGCGGCGTCGTTCCCACAGCCTCGCCTTCGGAAGCCGCCTTTCTCCTCCAGGGCCACGCTGGCTGAGCAGGCCGCCGAGAGCGCTCCCACAAAACTTGGCCGCCATCCATCAACGACGCCCGAGGAACGCGCGCGCGAGCGGGCAGCCCGGGCCGGCCCCGCTGGGCGCGACAGCCCGCGCGGCCGCCCCCGACGGACACGATCGCGATGCCCGGACGGCGGCGACGACAGCCACGCACTGGGCCACGCTGGCCAGGCAGGCGTGGTCCTAGTGCTGAGCCCTCGCGGAGACAACGGCCGACCTATAGGTTATACACCCGACTGTCCGCGTCGACGAGTTGTGCGCAGATGCGCGGTGGTCGAGGAGCAACGGAGAGGAAGAACGGAGCCGAACGTTGCATGTTTGGGAAGGCAACCAAGGTCACGACCCCGCTTGGGTGCTCCCCAGACCACGACCCCTCCCGAGCTGCGTTCGTTAATGCTGCTGGAATGTGGGGTTAGTAAGTGTGCGAGTGAAATAAAGAAAGCGCGGACTAAATTTTGGTGCTCTATATATTTGACCCCGTGAAAGGTTCTTACCCTCGCCCGGCAGAAACAAAGGAAACGCGCAGTGACGCGCCTCTTTCAGAAGCAAAGTTTTTCTGTGCGCTAGTCAAGTGACGTAAGTGCACTGAAACAGTTCGCCACACAAATCACATCGAAAACAAATTTGAACATAAAGTCATCCCACATAAATGTAGGGGGAAGACAACTCACAACACATTTGAACGGAACATCAGCTCATATATATATATACAATAAATTCAGGTCACAACAGATGTAATATCAGACACCTTAGAAAGAGGATCAATTTTTATATGTTTGTCCACGGGCGTGACTGGTTCAGTGGCCCCGGACACGAAGAGAAAAAGAGAGAAAAGGTAAAGGAAAGTCAGGGAGGTTAACCAGAGATTATCTCCGGTTGGCTACCCTGTACCGGGGGAGGGGTAAAGGGATTCGACAAGAAAACACATGTCTATACCTATAGGGCGGAATTCCCAAAGGTTTTCGTTCGTGAGTGCTCTGTTTCATTGGCTGAGCGCCTTCGTCAATAATATGTCCTGCATCAATTTTGGCTGGCCCGAACGCCTTTAAGCGTAAGAAACTTTCTTGTGAATACGGGCCCTTGTCAATATTCCATTCCCCTTCTGTCTCCTACAGCCCTTTCCAGTGTTTTCGTGCGCCGCCGGCAATAAACATTATTTGTAGGTCAGTGCTTTGTCGTCCGTCCTGTTGCCTTCTTCCAGCCCTTCGCACTGTTTCGACCTCTAACGGGGAAATTTATTTATTTTGTAGTGAAGAAGAGGGAAGATGCAGTGGGGCATCCTTACCAGCGCTGTCTAGTGGGTCAGTCTCTCCAGCGCATCGCTCGGACTACGCCGCTCGCGCTCGCGGTTCCCTGAACTGATCGCTTGCGTGCAATAAACGCCGTTACAATTTATTTATTTATTTATTTATTTATTTATTTATTTATTTATTTATTTATTTATTTATTTATTTATTTATTTATTTATTTGCAAACACTGCAGCCCTGTTCAAGGGTTTTTGCAGAGTGGGATACAAAAACAAGTACAAAGGAAAAAAATAATTACGCAGATCAAACGCACATCTTGGAGTGTGAAGCGAAGCTTCGTGAAGCAAGTAAATCAAATGCTATAAATTTGCCCATTTCATTCGCAAGTGTTTGGCGTACAGTAAACGGGCGCGTGCGCATGCGTTCTCGCGCACCCGTGCCACACCATGTGACATACGCGGCGATCATTATCAGAGACGCTATATAGTTGGCGCTGCGTGGCACGATAGACGTATACGTACGATGGTGACCTAATGGTTAGGTCATCGGACTCCAAGAGAGTTCGTGGGTTAACTTTAACGCGCTCTCAAAGCACCGCAGATGAGCAGCAGAACGGCATAACTATATATGCTGAGCCACCGCAAGGGCTCATCGTGTTCACAAGAGTACATTGGAATGCTAGCCACTGCATGCACTATACACAGCAAAGGGGCGAGAAGCGACACAACGCACCGACGTACAAGGAACGACAATAGCCTCCCTCTGCCGAGGGACGGGGAGCAGCTGTGCGCTTTGCATATGCATACGGGCGTCGATGGAAATGTATCGCGTGCGCTTAATGACACGAACGTGCGCTCGTAAGGAATACGTAAAACTCTCAATTTATCATCATTAAACGGCAGTAATTGGTAGTGATAAGGTAGTATAATTACCATCACCTAGCGTCAGAGACCGTTAGCGGGATCGTTAGTGATCACCGTCTGCTATTTTGAACAGCGAAGTCTGCACGGCCTAATTTACCAAATTTTACTGATTGCCGGTTTTCTATGGCTCTAAACAGTAAGTTAGAAGTTAGTAATGCGCTAAAAAAAAGTAACTCCTTTAAAATAACCAATTCTCGGTGAATTTTGCTTCCAAGATTTCATCGCAAAGTTCGAGTGTTCGTTTACTGAAACGACTGAACGATGGAACATGACAATAAGTGGGAGAGAGTAAGGGCTTCATAGGGCCTGTCTATACGGTGGTTCCGCACCGTATAATTTTTCATAGAAAGGCTACTAGAAATCAATCTGGTAGTTTTCGGCCAGTTGCCGTTAGAATGTTTTAGAAATACGTCACCGCGCTTTCCTCTACCTCCATCTATGGATGCGCCCCGCGTTGTACCTATATCACCTGGTTGGGGCGGTAACGGTATAGTGGCAAGGATATATGCTCAAACTTAAACTACCATGGCAAATATTATGAAATGCACAGATTATGTGTGTTGACTCTTGCCGTTATAGTATAGTATTACCACGGTTTTGCAACACACGCTAAGCCACCGTCACTTACTTGTTACTATAAATATTCAGTCATGAACTGAAGTTCGTTGTGAATGTGAACATTCTGCTGTTAAGAAAACGACCTAATGTGAACAGGCCACACAATCACACCAGGGAAAAAAAAATAAACGAAGCCGCAGTCACACGTCATGATTGCTGTCTTAGTTCCCATTACGTTTACAAACGGTTGCAGCACCACCGAAAACAACTTGGTGACCTTCTGCTCAAAGGCAGCGGCAGGAACTACACAGTATACGTCCGCACAGATGTACCGTCCTTGTCAAAAGTTTATGAGCTACGTTGCCAGGCTGATTGCAGGTTTAAGGGAGTTTCTTTGGTATGTCATAAGTTACAACGCCCGCGGAAATTAAAAGAGCTTTCGTACTCGTCATCCAGATGTCTATAGATCGTCAGGAGCGCTGCAGGAACCGCACAACGCAGCCGTACAACATGTATGGGCAAGGCGCGGAGCAGCGTGGAGCAGCGTGGAGCAGCGTGTATATGGTTGCAAAAATGCATACATTGCTCGAAAAAAAAAAGTGTACAAAAAACTTTGTAGTATTGAATGAAAAGCTTCGTAAAAGCTTATCACATATATTTTCATAGGCTCATCGCGAGTTCAGTTGGCAAAGTTGGTAGAACGAGGACAGATCGTCTCGTTATGTCGCGACGAAAACAAATTTTGGTGCAACGTCACCAGCATTTCTCCTTTGTTTGTCTTTTTTTTTTCTTTTTTGTGTTTTTTTGTGTTTTTTTTTTCCGGTGCCAGTTTTATGCCGCTGTCACGCCTGAAAGACGTGCAGAATGCCCGCACAGCGAGAAAACATGTGCAACGTTACAATTGTAACTGTAAGGCAGCGCCACGTTCAATGTCTCATTCACGTACACTTCATGCAAAATCTGTTACCTAACTGCTATGCCTCGGCAGCAAGGGCAAGGCTTTACCTTCCTTTTTATTTTTATTTTTTTATTGCCTCGAACAAAACGACCTGTCGAGAGTCGTTTCGCCACGTTTCACGCCGTCGGCGTTCTTTCTCGTTTTTTGAAGCGCGCTCTTTCCCCGCGATTTAGTTCACACTCGTGTAGACGCGTATGTATACGGCGATCGCTCGGAGACATCCGGCACGCCAGCGTCCTTCCTATCGCGCCGCCCTTCTCCAAATTGTGCTGGCGCTCAAGGCGAGGCAGTGCCAAGCGATCGACGCGTAAAAGCACGAACAAAAAAGGGAGAGAAAAAAAAAGAAGGTGAAGCGCACCCCCCTGGCACGCACGGCCCGCATCAGGCTCGCGGCACCAGCGCGGAGCACGGCCATGCGTGGCGATGCAATCGGCCGTTCCACCTTGGCAAGGCCGAACCGCTCCAAGGAAGCGATCCGTTTTCGCGACACCATTCTCACCCGTGCTGGTGCGCGCGCGCTCTTCGGCTCGTCCGGGGGATCGAGCGCCGTCGGCGATCGCGTGATACGGCATTTACGGAGGTGATACAATGAAGACGAAAACTCGCGCAGCTCGGAGGAAGACCTGATCGAGCGCCGCTAAAAATGCATCCGTGAAAAATGAGCGCGCGCAATAAACGAACCAGAAGCCCCCTTAATAAATTAAAGTAGAGGCCAGCTGTATATACGACCTCGAAATAGCGGTGTAACCAGTAATTTTTAATTCTCGGTTCCGGTTGAGCGTCACATTTCGAGGTTAATCAAGGCAATATTAAATGATGCAGCTGCATCTATCTATCTATCTATCTATCTATCTATCTATCTATCTATCTATCTATCTATCTATCTATCTATCTATCTATCTATCTATCTATCTATCTATCTATCTATCTATCTATCTATCTATCTATCTATCTATCTATCTATCTATCTATCTGCAGATGACTCGTGTGCGGCACTCAAGTGGTGCTTCTTGGCCCACAATGTAGTAAAACCTGGGCCTGCCTTCCCGAAAAAGTTCCTGCGGCAGAATTGTTCGTAAGTGAAAATTCCCGCCAATACTTATCAGTGAAGGTGGCTGGCCAATGGTAAAGAGCACCTACGAACAAAATGTCTTATGAACTCGACCCCACATTATTTCGTTTTAAAAGTGAAACCTGACCACCCACCCCTCCACCTCCGCCTAAAAAGATCTAGAGAAAAATATACTGTAGTGCCGGTTTGCTTGAAAAGTGTCAACTACGCGCCGTTGTCTGTAGAGGGCATCTAACCGAAGGAAGCAGCGCCACAGCTGCGGGCGGCGTTGGTTTACATTCAGGCATGCTTACCGGAGCTTTGACGACCAGCGTGTACTAAACTACGCAGACAGAACAATCAAATGTACATAGATGAAAGCTGCAAAATTTCGTCAGGAAATAAATAAACTACGACTTGCGCGTTCAATGTAGAGTCCTGATGGTATAGCATAGTTTGGAATTTCAGTTTTCTGTGCCTCGAACAACAATAACTGTCTTATTTTCCCTTTTGTTTTCTTTCTTCGTGCTTCTTCCCTTCTCGAGTGTAGGGCAGCAAACCAGCTGTAAGCTGAGCGGTCAACTGACCTGCCTTTTCCTTTTCTTTCTCTCCCTCTGGAGAGAAAGCACAGCTACAATGGCTCGGTTTATAGTATAAAGTTTACGCTAATGGTTTGGTTTCATCCGCAAGCTTAGCAGCTGCAATGATCGTTACCGCAAAGTCCATCATTATCAAATCCAAGACATCGTGTTTGACGTCATCAATGGCCACATAACTAAATCGCCATCTCTGCCGCACTGGAATTCATTATTCAGGAATCTACACAGTCGTTTCATCGACTGTGTAGATCGCAGGTCAAACGAACAACTATAGTTACTGAAATCAGATTACTTCATGCATCACACAATCAACAAGGGGCACAACATCGTCCATCAGTGGATACCGGGCCCCTGCGGCATCTCTGGTAACAACCATGCGATAGTGTCCACTGTATATCAATACCACTGTCTAAAATAAATGCAGCTATGAGGTATCGCTCACCGATGTGCGGATTATGGGCGCAGTAGAACTCGACCGCATTCACCAGCATTTGTCTTATAGATTATTGGGTCGACGTCTGCAGCTCTGTTTTCCACGCGGAATACCACGTGCTGAGGCAACAATTCTGTGCTGCCTGGTGCTCGGCGTGACATTCACGAATGCCTATTCATTCAGCGTTCGAATATCCGAGATCCCTGTATGTGACAACGGCAGCTGCAAGGAGACAATCGGGGCCTGTATAATGTAGCGATTCCTTTCGCTCGATTCCATTCCTTTCTTATTATCCACGGCTCACGAGTTTACCGATTGTGCTGAAAACTTAGGCAGAACGACGCTCGGACCACCGACGAAGCGCCAAAAGGAAAATAATTGGAATAGAATAATTACATTATCCCGGCCCAGGCATATCCTTTGCGATTGCCCGCGCCACAGTGTGGATAGAAAAAAATCTCTTGATCGGCGCTAAACAGACTGGACAATCATTCCTTGTCGGACGAAGTAATTCCGGGACATGGGACCAGACAGCCCTCAGCGCAGACGGCTTCAAACACGTTCTTGAGGACATGCGGACTGGGGACGTATTCTGAAACGTTCCACTTCGGCGAAATTTCGCTTTTCGCCTGCAGGCGCGCACTGATTGGTTGTTTTAGCAAAATTGGATGAGCTGATTGGCTGTATGAGCCCGACGTCATTCAATTTTGCTCAATCAGCCAATCAGCCCGCATCTGAAGGCGAAAAGCGAAATATCGCCGAAGTGGAACGTTTCAGAATACGTCCCCTGTGCGACTGACTTTGAGAGTGGTCGCGCGCATCATCGCGTTTCAGTTTATTATTACTTATAGTCTACCCTTTCATTGTCTTTAAATTCCCTCACCCTATCCAGTAGAGGGCTGCCAGACTACCCGTGTACTGGATAATGTCCCTATTATTCCCTCTCATTTTCTTATGCAACACGAAATAAATTTAGAACCCTGTCGTAGATGGAGATGCCAAGCAGTCGTGATGATATCCCTGTACAAGAAGACCCCTTTTGTTTGACGTTCTCTGTCTCTCTCTCTTTCTCTCTCACACACACATGCATATCTGTCGAATGTCATGAAAGCGAAGCACCGCAAACTATAAACTATATACAAGGATGCTTTTTTTTTTTAGACAATACAGATTTTTTAACAAAAAGGCTACAGGAGCAGAGAACGTGGTGTTTTTGCAGACGAGTTCCTAGGCGAGGCGGACATACTTTGACACTAATAACTGTGAGCTTCAGAAGACTAATTAGCAGAAAATTATTAATTAATTGCTTTATTAGTGATTTAGGGGTAGTTGTGTAAATGGCCAATTTGAAGACAGTCACATTTTAATGCACCCCCATTGTTTTAAAAAATTTTGAAAATCGCACCTAATCAGAGATAATTGTCATCGAATTTCGACGGTAAATCCAGGCAGTATCGAAACCGAGCGCCGCGGGAGCGCATAAAAGGCGGCCCAGACCGAAACGCCCCGTGATCACAAGCGCGAGGAAGTTAGAAACCGAACGGCTCGGCCAGTCGCGGCAGCTACTGATACGACACGCTTTGCCTGGAAAACATGTGCGCGGTGTGTCGGGCCACGATTATCCGCGGCAAGCTATCATTCAAACTTCACCCCACATTTCTATACAGGACGTTGCCGTCTGACGCACAGCGGGACGCGTTCATGCAGTCTCGATATTGCCCCGACTGAGCTTAGAAATTTGATGATGAATATCTCGAATGAGGTGGGATTTTCAAGATTTTTAAAATATGGTTGCGCATGAAAATGTTGCTGCCTCCAAATATGACATTTAGACAACTGCCCTCAAGGCACTAATAAAAAGTTATTAATTAATTTTTGTTAATTAGTATTTTGAAGCTGAAGGCAAACTGCCAAAACTTCGTATTTTCCCCGAGATGATCGAGAATTAGACAAGCCGCAGAGCAAACACATCGCGCGTTGCCCCTGAGGCGCCTAAAATTTCGCTCCCCATAAGAACACCGGTGAGGCAACGCTAAAGAGTGTCGCGCAAGCCGCCCACTGACGTAAGCAGCAAGTTTCCCGTGCTTTAATAAAGTTTGCGCTACCTTGTGCCGTGAAGCTGGCGAGAGAAAACATCTCTTTCGATCGCAAGATAAGCATTTCGCCGACACTCACCTCGGGCCTCGTTTCAATACCCCCTTTTTTTTTTTTTTTGCTTTCCCCAGAGAAAACCCACGACGAAAGAAAGGCGCCACCTTCTCACATCTAAATATACACCTCTTTGTATATACATTCCCCAATGCGAACGCCAATATACGTGAGAATAAGTAAGCGCGAGCGAGAGTAAATAATGGCAGCGGCCGTCATCGCGCGAATGTGGAACGTGAAAGCGCCCCTTTAGCGGCGGGCGCAAAAACGGCCCATGGGAAAAACGCCCGTCGAGACCCGCAAACAGGAAAGCGCCTACGCAGGCGCGGCAAAAATGGGCATCCGCGCCGACTGAATGCGGGCCACACGTATGCTACTACCACTATGCGCTTGTCGATGCAGAACTGCGTTCCAATGACCGCCGGCTATACTCTAAAAATGCCCTTTTAACGGAAGCGAGAGCGGAATAGTGCGCTGGAAAGAGCTGTATGCGGCGCTATGAGGCGGCGACACATGCGGGAGAATTGCATGCAGGTCGCAAACTGCCACTGCCCGCGGCCTTCCTGTGTATACGTATATCGCCTTGGCACCGGCACTCTTATGCAGTATAGCGATATACGGGAACTCTACCGCTGAACCAAGGCCTTGCGCATTTACGCTCAGTCACATTTATGCTCAGGCGCATGTATGCTCAGTCCTTTATCACTGTTAACGAAGGAATTACTGTAGTGAATTTTTTTTGTGTAACATTACGTGACTGCGGTGGGCTGGGGTGATAGCTGGTAACCATGGTTGGTTATAGCGTTTAGGGTATAACACCGGATGCGGGCGTGTCCCTCCACCAAATTATTCTCTCTGTTCATTGATTGATTGATTGATTGATTCATTGATTCATTCATTCATTCATTCATTCATTCATTCATTCATTCATTCATTCATTCACTGTTTGACCCATAAAAATGCAGAAGGTTATTTCTTCACAGCAACCTGTACTTATTATTGCACATTAGGGAAGTAGCATAATTGAAAAATTGGCTCAAAGAAACATGCGGACATTCGTAAATAAGAGTAGGAATTTGGGCGAGTCGCAATGGTGTAGATGCATGTCGGAAATAAGCAACGCAACTTTTACGCTGACTATATTCAAAGAAGACACACACAAGCGCTGGTATACACAGAATAGCGCCTGCTGTAAATACTATAGAAATTACGTTCATAAGAACAGAAATTTGGGCGCGTTAGTATGCAGATACTTGATGGAAATGAACAGCGCAACATTTACAGAGACCGTACGCGCTTGTGTGTGTCTTCTTTGACTACGGTCTGCGTAGAAGTTGCACTGCTTTTATTTTGGACATTCATAAAGGCGTCACATTAGCGTGAGCAGCACTCCACAAGAAACATGCATTCTAAAACGAATTTATTTATCATAAATTCACGCAGAAGCAAACGGAATTCAACAATTGGGCTCCCCGCTAGAGGGTAACTTGTAGTAAGTTTAGTTTACTCCCCCCCCCTCCCTCCCGCACTGCCTTCCCGCTTTCTTGGTTTCGCGTGGGAGATTGAGTGGCAAGTTCCCCTTACGCCCTGTTGCAAGATACGCCTTTGGTGCCGGAGCACAGCGTCACCCCGCCTCCCTCCCTCCCATACCCCACGGCCTTTCGCGCGACGGTCGCCTTTGCTTTCCGCCGTGCGTTCGCTCTCCGTGATAGCGCGCGTCCCCCACGCGCTTTCGCTCGCGCATACGGTGCGCGGCGACGATTTTATCGCCCTTGAAATCTATACGGAACCTCACGGTGACGGCGACGGCAGAAATCCGGTTGAAGTGTCCATATAATTGCTATCGCAATAAAAAAAGAAAAAAGAATTATAGCAGCACGGTTCGCAATCGCACACTTGCATGCCCCCATATAAACATGAGAGTCGTGCTATCAGTGAAACGACGTGTCGTCTTGACTTTGCCTGCAATGGCAAGGCTTCGTTCGCACTGCATCAGGCACTTGCGGGGATCAGGTCGCCTAACTTATTCTCAGGAGGTACGAAAACGGGTACGAAAAAAAATCACGAATGATTATGATACTTCCTAATGTGAAATTTGAGCGCAGCTCCCACGTCTTTTCGTTTCGCAATATATTGGCTGGCGCGGACAATCTGTCTCGTGCGGCACGTTGCAAACGGAGGGAAGTGTGGCGCGACTGCCTCGCTAATCACCCACGCGACTGCCTCGCGTGGGTGACGCCTGGGCGCGATTCACGGCAGCCGCCGCAGACAGACCTCCGCTCATGCAGCGCTTTGTTTCCAAATATGGTATTGGTGGCGTCATCGGTGAACAGACGACGCACGCTACTATGGAAGTAGTGCCGCAGAGCCAGTCTTAATTGCGCAGCACTACGCTTTTCTTCTCACACTTTCGCCATACCCTCCTCTTCCACGTTCCGCCTCATGGTTCCACTGCACCCTTCTCCTTCGGTTTCTTCCTCGCGCTTTCTTCGCTATCGCCGTCTTTCATCCTCCGCTGCGCTCCGCGTTCACTCTTTCATCCTTCGCTGGGCTCGTTCGCTCGGTTACGCCGACGCTTGCCGCAGGAACGGGCGCCTAAGAGCTGCGCTCTAAAAACAAAAAGAGAGGAAATTGCTTTGTTCTTGGTGCGATCTTTCCGACGTGGTGATCTAGCATGTAAAAGTAAACTTCCCAGGCGGTCCATTTCCGTGGAACTGTCTACCGCTCACCTACCGCGGCCACCCCGCCCCACCCCTCACGCACTATTTTAGAGCAAGCGGTGAAAGGTCGTCAGACATCAACCCCGTTAAACGCAGGAGCTTCGGGTATAGATCATTCGTAATGCTATAATGAGAGAAGCATGTATTTAGAAATTACTCTACAGGCAGGCTCTACAGGAAGCTGGCTACTCCAAAGCTCCTATAAAGCTGCCAGAACAAAACCATCCATTTCTCTTTTTTGCCCTAGAGGTACATAACAAGTAAAATGGTCACATTATATGCGCCTAATACACTATTTTCCGAAAGCACATAGTCTACGCACAAAACACAGGCTGCCAGGCCCGAACTAGCCAACAGCCGTTAACAAACGCAGAAGCAAGTTCCGAAAGCCAGCAGAACGTGGCCGCTATCTCTTCCATTGTCTGACAGGTGAGACGCTGAGGTTATTGCTTAACACCTGCGGCTGCTTTCCAAGCTCTCGTAGCACTCGAACCCGGTCCCACCCACACAGAGGGCGCGTACTTTGACATAAGGCGCAGTCATACTGTCGCACAGCGGTGAACCAGCGCGACGAGTGGATGACTGTGCGCCCCTCGGCAGTTCTACGCGTTATATGCGGTGGCAAAGCCCGAAGTTGTGTCCGTCGCCTCAAGGAACGCTCGCCGCCTCGATCGGCGGCTGCCGTGGGAACGACCGGCCGCTGCGGCGCCTTCCACGCAGTGGGCGGTGTTTATTGAGAAGCGGGGCCGATCGGGGCGCGCGGCGGGATTGCCCACTGATCTGTCGCTGGTGCCGTTGCGATCGGCCAACGATAAAGCCGCCTCTTCTGTACAAACCTCCTTCTGTTGCCTCGACACCTTTTTGAGTGGCGCTCAACAGGTGCCCCAAGGTTCGCGTGTGGAAACCCCGCGCCTCCAGGGCACGCGGCACGAAAAGAATACGCGAAGTGGAGGAGAGACAGCACTTTTTTATTATTATTATCCATTCACTCGTGCGTTGCACCACACCCACTGAAAAATGGGAAGAGGAAATGTTCGACTAATATATTGTCGCCGTCGTTGTCAGAGGACAAGTCCGTTGCAGAGTCCCGTTAGCACCTCCCCCGATATGTTGCAGGTGGAGAGATAAATGAAAATGTATTTACAGATTACATAAACCAAGTTTCATGAAGATGACCGATGGTCTAGCCTATAAACCCTGCGTCGCCTTCTTCGACACACTGATGACCGTTGTCGTTGTTCACTCTGCTCACAGCACCGTGGCAATATTAAAAGACAGACGCGGCCGCCACATTCGCGAACTCAGCCAGCACATCGCTATTGCATAATCGCCGACGGCGAAAGAACGGGAAGGGCCAATTGATTTACCCTCTCGCCAGCTGAATGTCTTTGCTGCCTATTTGTTTAACACGTGCCGGAAAGAAACCACCGTATACGAAATTTTCAAGGGTTTGTACGGGACAATAAAATATCTGCCAAATTAAAAGGCCAAGTGCATTACACAAACAGTACAACGACCGGCAACGTTGCATAAGGAGGGTACGTAACGACTGCTATGGTGATGCTAAGGTGAATGTGAGCAGTGTATAACAAACGATATGCAACTTCCGCACTTTCGCATTCGAGTAGCGGTCAAGGACAGCGCAGCCTCTCGCCCATGAAGGCAAAAGACAAAACTCTTATGTTTTGAGCTCGTTGGGAGAAGGTGCCTGTATCTAATGAAGGAAAATAATTGCCGCCTATGAATGCGTACATCTTTTTTGTTGTTGTTGTTTTATCTGGGCAGCAGTGTTCAAGCTACGAACGGTCATCGAGCATGAAGTATAGATACATTCTCTGCAATGGAATCGCTTTTTTGTCGCTTCTCTCGTCTTCAACGCACATGCAAAAAAAAAAAAAAAAAAAGATTCCGCTTGGACTTAATAACATAGGTTAACGGCGCCAAGGTAAAGAAAAAAAATGCTGGAACGTGGCGGTAAAATGGACCAGTTTTCCCGATCACTGGTCTGTATAACATTGTCATGATTTACTTTCGGAAGCTGAGCTCTATCTGGTGGCACATCGTGTTTATATGGCTACTCAGTGACAACGAATTCGCACTCTACAGTATCCCCGCGTACTATTCTTTCGCTTTTTTTTACATATTAAATTACGCTGAAAGCAAGCCCATACGTGAACGCGAACCTTTAGGTTATAAAGCACTGAAGGGAAGGAGCTTTAGGTTTCAAAGTAACACAAATAGCTATGACAAATGCCGTATAGCAGCTCCGGAGTAACTTTTGCCACCTGTAAATTGTACACACGACCGTCGTTCTTGCTTTCCACCACCATCGCGTCGTGGCCGTGACTGCTAAGTATTCGAACCCGCGACCTCATGCTCTGCAGCTGAACGTTCAGTCGCTGAAGCACCTCGGCAGTTTTTTTTCCCTTTTTTTCTTGTTTTTTTTTTTGGCGATGGCTTCGGTATACACGAAACAACGCTGCACATGAGCCCTTTTTCACACTGTGCATCAAAGACGCTGGCGCCGCCACATGGATTTTCTCCGAAGCTGTCCAGCGGTGTTGGTTCCCGGCTTGCTCTCGCAGCGTTTCAGCGCTTTTTGGAATGGAAGCAAACGATCGACGGGCGAAAAATCACCGCATGTTCATTGTACCACAATTTTAAAGTCAGGGAATATCGGTGAAGATAAGCCTGCACAATTTTCCGAAGGGTAAGTTGTGGGCGATAAAGCTGCGGATTGGTAAGAATGTGAGCGACGAATCGTGTTATTCAGTGAGGATTTCAAGAAAGATTTCTTTTGACGCAATTTTGGTTAGTGTTTTGAATGTTTGTGTTTCTGCTGGGTTATTTTTTTTTTCGAGATGATTGCGATAGACTTGATAAAAATGTAATACCGGTGAATTGGACTGAAAAGGAATGCTGTTCCAACATAAATGTACAATTTAGCCAAAAGAATTCAGAAAACAAATGTGACCCTAAAGCATTTTTGCAAATTCGCCCTATAGCACGTACGCGAAAATACTGTGGCACATATTGACGTTAGAGACAATGCGCGTTGACATAGCTGATAGTCTCACGCGCATCTTACTTGGCGCTACTAAATTGGGCATTCCATATTCACAAAAGAGTACTTACGCTAGAACTGTTCGCATCAGCAGATTCCAGCCAGTCGCGATGTCGAACGTATTATTAGCAAAGGCAGCCTTGCAATAGCTCTTATACGAACGAAAAGTTTTGCAAATTTGCTCGTCGTTTCTATTTAACTTTAGGATTCTTGAAACAGATTGCATGACGCATGTCTCTCGTCATGAATGCACGTGACGTTTATTTTAGGTAGCAATATGACTGCCAGCGCCAGCATCGTTCATCTCTAAGCGGTACCGTGCTGCGCGTTCGATTAGTGACTACTCTCGAACGTTACAAAGATAGATAAAAAAAAAACATGACAAAAAATTTGCTGATCTTTAAGGCACCGGTTCATCGCAAACTTTGACCTTTATCGTATATGCGACGACCTTTTAACAGCGCTTTTTGCGTTTCTTTAGAAAGGCGAAGGAATGGGCTGAGCGACGCTAATGACTCGTTTAGGCCGCCTGCTTCTCGAGACGCGGGTGTTTTCTTGACCCCGCTATCACCTCTATAACCGTCACTTTGAACTTCCGCCACGCCACCAATAGGTGCCGGAAAGTGCGGTAGATGAGTTCCGCTTCGATATGCGCGGTCGAAACTCAAGGAGGGGGTAGGAGTGGAGAAGGAGGGTTTGGGAGCGCCTTTCGGGAATTGTCACAGTGGCAGCAGCCGGTGCGAGCATTCCTCGGTGAAATACGAGTGCTCCTCTCGCGTCCGAGGTCGCGCTCCCCGCTGCTGTGGATCACCTCGAGATCCGAGGGCTACGGAAATTGCGAGCAAGCGCGGCTATCCAGCCGAGTGCCATGTGACTTTCAAAACCAACCATAAAGTCTACACGCTGGAATTTTGACAAGGGTGTAGAGGCTTGGACGCATTGGTAATTTATCGTAACACAGGCGCAGCGCAAAAGACGGCGACTATGTAGAAAGACAGCGCGGTCTGTTTTTTTGTTTTTTTTTTTTCTATCTTTCGCGTTGTGCTTGTGCTATGCTGGAATTTTGTCATGATCGAAACGGCGTGAACATGCGGTATAGAGACGCAGGACGCATGACACGCTCGCGGAGAATAGCGAGCAAGACGCCGTGGGATATCGTTTGTCCGCGATAACGCCAGGCGGCGTGCAAGTGCATCGCGGAGCGACGATGTCAAACTATTGCGGTGGACTACAGCGATTATTACAGCGCGCGGAGCACACTTGCCAGATCGACAAAAACGGATATAGCCGACAGATGACCCAGAAAGAGAGGCTCCGGATTACCCAGCACAGCCGAAACGAACAACAACGGTACAACGAGTACAGCTGGCGAACAACAGCCTCGGACAGAAGGACGGCTCCGAAGAAGGCGCGGCACGAAATGCTCCACAGGGCAGGGCTGGTATGCGCACCCGGTTTTTCTCCGCGGGGAATGGGAGGCGAGCGACTTGCGGTGCAAGCACTGCTGCGCGCACGGTACAAATTTCCCGGTGTCACCGGAGCGGCCACTCCTCTGGAGGAGGGGGCGGCGAGCTGCCGCTTCAGACTGCGCTCCCCGCTTGCAATGCGCCGGCCAACAGAGGCAGTAAACATCGCGCACCCAGACATGCCGGGTACAATGCGCTCCTGCTTTCCATTTTCCAGGAGGAATCTCTCCTGGCGGGGAGCAGACGCTCGCTCAAACCGGGGCCCGGTCAAACAGGGAGAGGTGCATTCCTTTCCTGGCCCGTCCTGCTTTTTTCCTCGCTGCTCTCTCACGATCCCTTCGCCACGTTGGGTTCCCCTTCGGGTTTCACAAACATAAAGGGGAGAAAATGCTGGCATCGCGTACGCGGCGACGCGCACCACACAGCGAGCGATATTAAACGAACGACAGAATGCGAGCACGGGAGGTTGGAATGGGGGAGGGCTGCACTCGGCTGGAGCGTCGAAAGAAGGCGGGGGAGTCGTCTCGCCCGTGGCACTGCGCTGTCCATCCGGGCCCGTTTCCCCCCTTGGGCCACCACTGCTGCACGGCACACCGCCATCAGGGCGCCCGTGGGAAAAAAACGCCGTGCATGCAGCAGCGCAGTGCAGAGCCGCGTGCGCGAGAGAGGGCCGATTGAGATCACGCCGTGAGCGCCTGCTCACGCTGACGCGTTCTCTCGGGCGCCGCCGGATCACGCAGGAAAGCCGAAGAAAGCCGCCTGAAGCAACAGCACGCGCGCACAGGACATTCCGCGGCCAGTCAAGTCCTTCTTTCTCATTCATTTGTTGTTGTTGTTGTTGTTTTTTTTTTCCTCGGCAAGAGCTGCAGGCCACCTACCACCCCCTCCTTTTCCGGCTCGCCACGTACCGGCCAGCGACGAGCCGGCAGAAAAACGCCGTCGCGGAGAGAAAAACAGTTGTCGCGCGCTCAAAACATATCCAGCGTGCCCATAGTCGTGCCTGCGAACTCGCGGACGGAGAGCGCGGCAAAGCGAGAAATCGTGTGCAGGAAGTCGCAGTGCGCTGCCGCCGCTGCTGAGCTGCCCGCGTATGCACGCGGTTCATTCGTTTCCGTTACGAAAGAGAGCCCCGCGAAGAGCATCGCGCGGGCTGTAGGAAGAAGAACGCGATCTGGAGCACCGGTGGTGGTAAGCCATTGGCGCGCCCCTTATACGATGAACGACGCCCCGACGAACACCATTGTCTCCCGCAGCTCGTGAAAGAAAGTCCCAGATACTGCAGGGAAGGTTTTCATGGGCTATACATTGCAGCGTCTTTACACGCGTTAGCACACCACGGGAGCGCACTTCGAGCAGTACCATGAAGGAACAGGTGAATTCGGGAATTTATGGTACTGCACAATCGGGCTTTTCCTGTAGACTTAGTTGAACACACCGGGGTTAATTAGGACCACCTCCGAAATATTGGTGCGCAGGTTCTTCCGCATTTGACCGGCATCAGAATGAGGCTGCCATGGCCGGGGTGTGGGTAGCGAACGAAGTGGAACCCTGCTGCGGACGGTATAGGCGTCAGGTAACGTGCGAAATTGCACTTAGTGGTTTGTCGAATGCCAGCGTCTCTACGCATGAAGGGCGCGCTTACGAACAAGCGCTCTGTCGCCGCCGAAATGGACGTGAACTTTAGAATCGCAGTGTTTCTATATACCACGAACGTGCCCCCCCCCCCCCCCCCTAAATTTCTCCGTACAATGTTGAGGCATATTTTTTAGCGCCCCAATTGAAAAAAAAAAAAAAAGAGACACAAGAAACGAATTAGATCGAAAGAGAAAATACAGAAAGAGATCTCTAGCTCAAAGACACTAGCCCAACAAGAGAGCAGAGAGAGAGAGATAATTTATTAGAAAGGCAGAGAAGTCGGCCTGCGCGAGCATGCTCTGGCCAGCTACTCTGCACATGGGAAAAAAGGAAAGGTGACAAAAGAGTGATGGAAGATGATGATGAGGGCAGGAAGAACGGATGCATATATACACTAACACAGTGGTTTCCTTAAAGACTTGCGTCTAGTCCGGTGGTCTTCAAGTAGTCCAGGGCAGCCCTTGTTGCTATTGACGCTACTGTACAGTCACACATGGCGGACAAAATAGTACTTTCGGACAATGTTTGTCTTCCAATGCCTGCTAGCGCCTCCGACACTTGGCAGCGTTCACAGTTCGGGCTGTCCGTTCGGCCAATCAGATGTGCATAGCGTCGACTGAAGGTAAACGCCCCGGCGAATCCGGTGAAGCATGCTTGCTTGGCATCGCTTGACTTTAGCTGGGAGGCGAAAAGTCCTCTCACAGTCTATTTCCCGCAGGCGCCTGTACCGATGGTCTGTCTGGTTGAGCCCAGTATTGTGCTGCGCAATCTCGCATGCGCGTGGTCAACAAAGGGTTTACATGAAGTTTTTCTGTGTACTAGGATGCTGCCTGTTCAGCATCACCCCCCCCCCCCCCCCCCCCCGCCTACCCCGCCACCTCAAAAAAATTTCCTGGCTACGCCACTGCTCTAAAGAGGACGTCGCAAAAGTAAGTAAAACTGTACCGCAGCGCTGCAGTGTATTACGCAGATCCGTGGGACTTGGCGAAAAATAGAAACCGTTATCACGCTCCTTGATGCGTGTCGGATATTTTCATGTGATAGCTAACATGGAGACGAATTTTATTGAAAACCACAGAATTCATGTGCAACCAGAGACACGGATTAAAAAAACACAATAAAAACATGATTACAATGTTGGAAGTCAGCGCCCATTTTGTCCGTTGCCTTAATCTTTCGTCCCGTTTTTTCGCTGTTTGCCGTATTATCTCGTCATACCAAGAAGCCCGGCCAACCACCACCCTCATTCATCACAAGGCGTATGTGGATTTAGCCCCCATCAGAACGTGAACTGTATAGCGGCACCGCTCTTGTGCTCAGCAGAGAAATGAAATGGCCGCTTAGTCCCCGCGGCGGGTAAAAGCCACCAAGCAAAGTACGACGTCTCTGTGGAGTGTCTCTGAACGATGCATATGCAACATGCGGTGGCGAAAGCTATTGATGCCGCTTTGTGAAACGTGTTAGTAGGAGTAAGTAACCACAAGGTCAGAGGTATCTCAGCAAGTTTTACATTCCATGGAGGACGCATTACCGTGACCTGGAGTTATAAAAACTAATAATGCGAGATATGCAGACACCTTAACGAAAGTGCGAGTGTAAGTATACCGCAGTACTTCTGACAAAGCAGATGACATGCTCCTTAAAAAAAAATCATGACGAAATGGTATTTAGTTATCAGCAAAAGTATGTTTTTCTTCGCAATTTGCTGTTCGCACTTATTTCGTCCTGTCTCCATTCCTTCGCACACACCACAAAACGAACAGCTTCCAACGTATGACCCAAAGCATATGAATGAGCAGGATTGAAGCATGGCAAAGAGAGAGGAGTGGACACTTTCGGGGGGGCCCCTCTTAGGGCTCGTTTCGAGCTCGCGCGACGATGCTCACGAATGCACAATCGCCTCCACTGGCGTGCACCAAGCACTGCTGGGGGCGTTCAACGACGAAAAGCGTCTCTTATATAGGGACGAAATTCCTCCGCATATGCAGGGTGCCGGTTCACCTCCGCGAAGGGAGACCTTGACGACTCTGCGTCGCTTCTCCCCGACAATCTCGCCGGTCTGGATGCGATGCCGAAGAGCGGGCGGCCCACTGAAAGGCGGCCGACCAGCGGCATCACGGCAGGAGGGGTCACAGCAGCGTGCAGTGCGCGGCCGCGAAGCCAGCTGTCCCCCGCATTCCTCCGGACCAATAAATTTGGCTGGGAGGAGGGGGGAGGGAGGTCGGCGGGGCGCCCACTGTGGGGGACCATCGCTACCGCGTGCCGGCCCCTGCAGGATGGATGACCGCGCGCCGTCTCCTTGTTCCGCCTGCCCGATCGAGCTGCTGCAGCGCCATCTCTGCTCCCTGCGCCCACGCGTAACGTCCAAGCATGGTGTTGTCTTTCCATAAGCACGCGGCTTTTCATGACGTCATCGCGGCACCCGATTAGTAAAGCTCTATTAGAAAGGGTTAAGAGTTTCGCCTTGATTTTTTTACTTGCCTTGTATGCAGCAATGCTGCGGAAACTACAGATGGGACATCACTACAACGTCTTCGACGTCACGTGCGTACGCATGTGGCCGACGATTAGCATTCTGTATTTCGGCGAAAAAATAGCTCAAATTATTGCTATTGTTTTCCCGGAAGATATAAGATAGAGTGCAGACCTTATAGAACGACATGCAGCTTACGTGGAGGTTATTTTCCGCTTGTTAACTCACTCGAGACACACGGCCACCATCAGTCAAAGCCGCTATCTTTAATGAACGGAGCAGCAGCCTTAATGTGGCCAGCGTGGCTATATATAGGTGTTTACATCGGGCTTAGTTATATAGCAGACCTTGCAACTATAAGGACCTTGCACTGATAAGTATGGGAAGAGAGGCGCAGCGTGCTCCTAACTACAGATGCAGCTATTTAAAAACTTTTTCCCCCTCAGACGTTTAAAAAGCAAAAAAAGAAAAAAAGAAGAAAAAAGAAAGGGGGGGGGGGGGGGGGCTAGTCACTCAGCATTGTGCAATAGCAAGGATGAAAACCGTACATGCAGCAGGTTGAAGATTTGCTTGCAATCTTTTTCTCGCGGATAGTATAAAGCCTCACTAACAAGTAGGCGCAGGTTTTCGTTGAATAATGTCTGCCTCTGATCGTGAATGCCTTCCCCGCATCCTAAATGACGTCCTGAACGGCCAACTGCTTTGCTCCGCAGACACGCGGCAAGCGCGTTGTGCTGACCATCGCCTAACGTGATTCCTTACTAAGCGTCAATGGCTCGTGAGCTACGCTCAATTTCTTCTGATCTATATACGCGCCGTCGATTTGCGCCCATAAACGCAACCACACCCTCGATGGCTTCGATAATCGATACCAGAGTGGCCACTTACTGAGTTGTGACACGTTGTAATTACGCATCACCGATCGTTGGTTCGAGAACCTGCTTTTTTTTTTCTTTTCTTCGTTGTATAGCTGCTTTCGATTACTATGCAAGCTGCGCGACTTTGTTTTGGGAATTTCCTCTAGAAACTATACGATGCCTGCATTCCCCTCATGCTCGCGTTGCTCCAAGCCATTGCCGGATCGAACCTGGGTGATTGAGTGAGGAGGCGAGTTTTTAAAACAAGCGGGAGGGATTGGCATTGCCTGGGGCCGCTATTAGTCCGTCCCCGCGGCTCAAGAATTTGTGTAAGAGATCGCTCGTCTGTTTTGCGGTATCCTTCTCGTCCCAGAGGGATGCATCACCTGCACTGGACTTGCAGACGTGCCGTGACGAATATAATATAGCTGAGGTGAAATTGCGGGTTTCTTTGTCTTTTCATTTCTTTTCTTTTTCCTTTCTTCTTTTTTTTTCGTAATTCGACGGAGCTGTCGTATAATTCTCGGAAATTACTGCACAAGTTTCAAGCCTTGTTTTTTTCTTTCTTTTTACAATTTTACTTTTGAAAGTAGATATCGGGCGGTACCTTTTCGAAAAAGCTTTCGATGGAAGGAAGTGAGGCGTGCTTGACGACACCAACTTTCATTGTCGATGAGCGATGCCATCGTTTCGTGATTGGTTGTAATAGGTCAGAGGTGGTCTCCGACCCTTGCCTCGTATGCTTTTATCTACGTAAGTAATTCCATTAAGGTTCGGTAATGACGAATGCGTAGAGACCACCAAAGCGGCTTCAGTTACTTCTCGGAAAATGAAGATCCGTTTGTGAGATTCCAACCATATAGGGACAGCCTTCAAAGCAGCGCCGCTGTCGGTGAAAGTTTTGCGAGCGATCTTATAGCGCCAAAATCGCCCGCGACATAAGTGTGTCTGTTGGGACTTGGTTGAGCGCGGTGGTCGCGCAAAATTTCCTCGACTTATTGCAGTTCATCGCGTTTCTCCTCCGACGACGGAATACTGATTTGTATGCGGCTAGGCCACTATACAGCTTGATGTACACACCTCATGTTTCCGATGATCACGAAAAAGCCAAGCTATCTTTCATTAGCTCGGAAGCTAATAAGTTTATCATAATGACACCATATATACAATGACTGCTATCACATTTACACCGATGGCTCTGTTTCATCCGCAAGCTGGCCAGGCGCAGTTTTTCCCCCGACTCGGTTAGTCGCTATCAAGTTCAGCGAGTCTCCCATATATATGATGACATCGACGACGACTAAAAGCTTGCCGCTTTTCTTACTCGCCATGCAATAACCACCGATAACATCAGTCCATCTTTCGCTAAGCCACGCCAGTCCCTTATAGCTTGCTATCGAGCGTATATGTCGCTCAACTTATGCCACCGGTCATTAGCTAAGTTTCGGGTGGCTCACCATTGTGCCCTCTAAACGAGCACGCCATTGAAAATGGAGCGCCTCGAATGCCTATTGGCGTCTGTGCGTATGCCTGCGGGACAGAGAGTACTATATATGGCCAGGCCCATAGAGTTTCTCACTATAACACCTAGAGGGTAAACTGGCGCCACCATCTATGCGAGTTCCTTAAAGGGCGCCGTGCCCTCATGGGAATGACGGGATATGTGTCTGCGAGGCTTGTGTTGAACGAGGCTTCGTCTAAAACGTGGATATGGCTACACAAATAATGCGTTCTTAAAGTAAAATCTACATAAAAGGCTTTCATTCACCCACATTACATCTGTCAATAAAATTTACTCACCTACAATGCAGAATCAAGCGAAGAAAAGCAAGAATTAACAGACGACAAGTTGTTCCAAAGCGAGCGATGATCTTGTCGTCTGCCCTCCAACTTTAGCGGCCAGTGGATACTTTTTACGTTTCATATAACTGTGCATCCAATAGTAAGTCCTCAAAATTAAACATGTCTTTGTGTAATAAAGAAGCTAAAACAGCTTTTTAAGTGCTGTTTCAGCAGGAAATGAATCATTGTGACAGACGTAACGGTGCTAGCCATGGCGCGTCTTCGAGGATTTTTTGGCTCTCCGAGAACGATGCCAATCCGAAGTCACAATATACCGGCATTCCCATGGATACCACAGCGCAGCAGCGCCAGTTTTCCCTCTAGGTAATATTGTGAGGAACTCTATGGTCAGGCCCATAGCCGTGCGCACATCGAAAGCGACAACTTATCCCGAATGGTTATTTCGCAGCTGCTGCGTGCGCTATGAGTATATATATATATATATATATATATATATATATATATATATATATATATATATATATAGGGCGAGTGAACCACACGCAGAAGGCAGCGCCGCATAAAACTACATATACATAGCCTAGCCAGCAACTTTCCCTGAGGCTTGGAAGTACTCCTCGACGCACCGAAGCGACAGCCGGTGAAGGCGGTACAAAGGCGCCCAGTGTTTGTATCGCTACCGTGGGTATAACAACATACGCGCAAAGAATTTCGCGTGCTAAGTGGCACAGTTCGCTCTGCAATTTCAAGCCCGTGGAGGACGGGCGAGACCGCAAACATCTGGCGCCCACAGGCGCCTTCCTCAAGCGCAGCTCTTCGGCTCTCTTTTCGTATTTCCGTAGCGGTCAAACGTAAGTGCGATTTGCGTCGTTCAAGATCCTCGCGCATTGGCCTGCCGCTACAGGGAACTGTGCCTTCGAATGAGCGCATATCTTCCTTGAGAAGTGTTTTATCTATAGCAGCATACGAACTTTGCCCGGTGTATACATGCGTGTCCCGATTAAAGTATAGCTCACAGGCCGCTGAAAATCTATAACAGCTTGCGATGGAACATGAAGTACACCCATGAGCCAGTCAAGTGTTCAAGATACAGTGGAAGCTATTATAGTTTCACATGCTGAATGCATGATACGATGCATGCGCTCATTCTCATAGACGACGCGCAAGGGGCGAAGTCGCGCTGTAGTGCTTCAATTGCCACTATTTCATTGCACATGTGGCCGCATAAAGCGCACGTGGCGACAAAATTACGGTTTTCTAGCGATTGATAGGGATTAACAAAATTGTAGATTTAAAGAATCCCTATCACTTTCACCTTATTACCTTAAAGACCCGTAGGGCGTATTAAATACGCGTTGGGGTACAAAAATGAAAATATTAAATGATGAACACTTTGTTATAATGCGCATCGTGAAGTAATTTTTTTTTATGAAGGCAGATGGAGCTGGTCATGGCAGCGATATTGTGAGCAAGGTAGTCCCAGTCTTTGGTTCGAAGAGAAAAAAAATAATAAAGAAGATGCAAAAGTGACAGTACGCGCGAGAGGATGCGTGACGTTTAAGATTCGTAGCGATTTAGAGAAATTAAAAACTAAGGCCAAGTCATACGTGCTGAAAAACATTCACAAAAAAAAAACAGAACAAAGTATAAAATGAACGAGCCAATAAAAAGACAGAATATATAGGAAAGAGATGGGGTTAAAAGGCTTCAATAATCAAACACGGTGGTACTGTGCGTCAAGAAATATAGCAGACCTTTCAGAGCTCTGGCTTGCGCTTCTGAGTCATTACACAGTACATCATTACACTTTCCTATAGAGTAAAAGGAATGATAATCAAGACCATTAAGTGTTGATCTCAAAGCAGTACTTTACTGATTCAATAAAGAGGGCGATTCGTACGAACATGCTCAACGTTAATCACATGGTAACCTCATTTGCAGCAAGGCCGCGTTTCACGATGTATCCGATAAAAGAAGCTGCCTTTATCGGCAACTTCCAATCTAAGTCGGTGAACGGTATCGTGTGACTGACGTGTGGAATGAAATAGGAAAGACAGCGTTTGGAACGAGTACATTCGATGACCAGTCCTTGGTTGCGGGTTTCGGAGCCAAAGTTCAAAATGGATGACTTGAATGGTTTCGCAACGCATTGATAAGAGGCAAGAATTGCATAGACAACAAGGGAGCGCAGATTCCGTTGAACATAGTAAACGAGGTCAGCCTAAGGATAGGCAACAAGATATATACTATTGCAAGAGATCTTGGCGTCAAGGAGCTGAGAAAGGAGTGGATAGGGCAAAGTGAAATAAACTCATCGAAAGCAGCGACCCCGTTATACCGTGGGACAGAGCTGATATAGAAGAGTTATAAATTTTAATGCAGATACGAGCGAGAGCCTTCGGTGCCTACGGCGTGGCACCTGAGGTCAATGTTTGTTATCACCTCTGGCGGTACCCGACGCACAAAAGGGCGTCGATCGTTGCGCGTGCCAACAAACACCTGCCGCTGACACGGCGTTGTCAGTCAGTGCAACGATGGCAACATGTCGCTGCACTTGTGGTCTCCACTCAGTGGCATACGATAATGGCGTGTACGGTGTACTTATATGCAGCACCTTCTTCCCAAATAAGTTTCTTGGAAGTATAGGGCGCTGTGGTGTTCATCTCTGTCGGCTGCTGTTTTCCTGCTCTTGGTTTTAGCACTGCAATGCCAAGAAGCCCAAGAGGCCATTCCTGTGGTCTCGAAACACTGCAATGTTTCGAACCAAAACTGAGACAAAAATAAATGACAAAAACAAAGTTTTTTTATTAGCTGAAACTGGAAGTGAAATGGACCTTTAACACTATTATTATTATTATTTTTTTCATTCCGTACGAAATCGACAAAAAAGAGATAAAATATTGCGGTTTTTGGTTCCAATGGACTATGTTATTCGACGTTTTTCATCCATATATTGCCGGCATTTGTGGTAGAGCCATATATGCTACACATCGGCACAAAAAAAAGATAATAAAATAAACGTGAGCCTAATGTCATCTTAGAAGTGGGACAGTCGTGTTCGCTGTACGGGGTAACATTTCTAATCAAGTTTTGGGGGGAATATTTAAAGATCGCCTGTTGCAGATCCCGTAATTCTAGTCCTTGAGCTGGATTATTCAGAGAGGCGGACATTACTTGCTCGAGAAATCGAAACACATATTGAACCAAATTAGAAAATGCATTATTTACCTTCTTAATTAATTACGTTACGGCACATATCGCAATTTACGAATTGTAGCAGGTGAGTTTGCAAGGCGAATCCACTTGGAATGAGTGAGTCCTGAAAGGCGACTCGGGTTTGTAATCGGGCATAAGGCATATAGGCATGTAGATGTTCACAGGAGTTGTGAATTAGTCTATACGCATTGTCTGCCTGTGTCGCTCGAACGACTCGCGATGTAATATTCGGAAAGACCCCGACGCCTTCGCATACGTTGTTTATGCCACGCGACTTAGGTAATCATTAGATACACTGACTGAATAATCAAATGCACTGCATTCCGATAGCAGGTTGTATATATGTTTTTTTTTCTCTCTCTCTATGCCATAAGGCAGCCCTCCTGAAAAAAGAATGTAGATTCATACTTAACTAGCGATTGTCGTGACGGCGACCGTCTCTGCAATAGTAACTGTCATTCTGACTATCTCTCTCTTTATTAATTTTTTTTTTGAAGGAAAGATAGCCAGTGCGACAACCACGAAGAAGAAAAGAAAGGCGGCACTGTCAAAAAGCTGCAAGGTTCACTTTTCTTTTTTATTAGAGATTCGCTCTTATTTCGTCACGTGTGTCCCAGTTCGCCGCTTCGTCCCGTGCCGATGTAGAACGAGCCAACGCGGAAAAAAAAGGAAAAAAAAAAAAAGGGCCCAACCAAATGTTTACGATAGTGCGGTAGTGTGACGCGACTGCGGGAGCAGTGAGCGAGCTGTGCTCGGATGAAACAAATGGAATGCACGATCGTGCCACAAAAACGCGGTGGCACACGGGAGCAGACAGTGTGCGCAGCCTCGGCGAGCTCGTAAATCCCCGCGGCCAAGCGAAGAGCAGTACACACTTCACTTGCCTCGGGCCGTTCCGTCGCGAATCGAGGTCGCCGTCGATAGCATCGCATCTCCCGCCGCGGTGATCGCGGTAGCGCGCTCTCCGCGTCAAAGCTGTGACGAGCCGCCGCCGCCGCTCCCTGATCGGCGGCCCGTCCGTCCGCCGTCACTGCGCTTTTACAGCTCGGAGTTCCCGCAGGCGGGCTACGGTATAGTAGAACGTGTACAAGTGGAAAGGATCTCGAAGCGATAATACGAACGAAACACTAACGAGCGCGAACACGATTTGAAGAATGGGTTTCATGCGGCTGAGAACAATGGCGCCATTGATTGTCACATGTCATACAATGGAGGTGGTGGTGGCGCAAAATTTTATGCAACAAAGAGAGAGGATGAAGCCCCTGGGCTCAACTAAACTAGGTGTCGTCCTTAGTCTGCGACGGCATTGGTTGAAGCCGCCGCTCGAGCCCGTTGGACCAGAGCTCGTTGTTCCTCTATATAGTCCGGAGCGGCTGAGCAGGGTGGCCTTCCAGTCCTCTCGAGTCGGGTGGGAAACAATGGAGCGGCTCACTGCACGACCAAGTTTAGAGTAACCCTTCTTCGTCTGTACTTAAAGAGACATTAAAGAAGACAGCTGCGTTAAAAAAAAAAAAAATACGCTTATAGAATCGCGAAAAGTCTAGGCGCATCGTGAGAGGGGGCTCGGTAACTCAGGAATGTAGGGAAAAGGATAGGTGAGTATATAGCGACGCTTCCCCTGAACTTCCCGCACAAGCTCACCGTGATATCATGGATTTTGACAGCGTTTATTCGGGTGTAGTTAATTGTCTATCGCTAAAGAAAGACTGCATTGCATATTAACGAGAACAATGACTCCCGGCTATAGTTCCCGCAAGTTTTCCTGGTCCAACAAGTAGAGATGTAAGTTTACCGGCAATTTCGAAGGCGTGAAAGAAAAAAATGCAGCCGTTGTGATATTTTTCGGTTAACCATGGGCGACGTTGTAGACAGGTAGACAGCGGCGCGTAGACAGCAGCAGTATAGATCGTAATGTCATAACTCAACGATAGCGGAGGAGAGAGTTCAACGCTTAGTTCGGGCGTGAACAACTTTTGAAAAGTTATTTACACCCTGCAGTCAGTTCATGCAGCAAATAAGTATTTATAGGCCAGCATATATACTGTGACTCCGGAGCACGCTGATTGGGTCACAGTGTGCAAATATTTTGTTGTTGTTTTGTTTTCGTCTGAAGCTCAATACGATTTAAAGGGACTGACAACCGATATTTATCGACCCAGTTTTTTATGGCGCAACGTAAAGCTCACCCTCGGTAGTGTTTACACCTGCAGCAGTTACTCCCAAAACCACGTGGATATTTTGTAAGCAGAATTTTTCGATCTGAGCAGCCTGTAAAAGAATAAGAGTTCCTCCTCCAGCAACGCTGAGAAGTGATAGCGATGCCGATAGCCCGCCTCACAAATCCGTCCTGCTTTCACTGGAGGGAGTGCAACTGTAGTTTGCGCGTCACAGATACAACTGCTGAACAAAAGTCAAATGACGAGTATGAACGAACATTTTGTACAAGCTGGGTCACGTGCCTCGAGAGGAGGCGAAAGAAGCATGGTTCGTGTAATCGATATCCCGCCGGTGACCAGCTCTATCTTTCTGCAACCCACAGATAGTGTTGAGATACAAATTCTGATAGACAAAATGAAGTGTACAGCCTCGGCAGGACCTGACGGAATTCGGCCGGAGCCGATTAAATATGTTTCGTGCGAAATAAGTGTCGTTCTAGCTTATATTGTCAATTTGTCAATATCTTCAGGAATTTTCCCTGATGCGCTAAAAACCGCTCGAATAACACCAATCCATAAAGGTGGTGCGAAAGATCAAGTCTCAAATTACCGGCCAATATCGGTCTTAAATATATTTTCAAAACTTTTTGAAAGTGTCGTGGTTGACAGGTTGTGGTCTTTCTTGACCAAACATAACGTAATCTCTAAGTACCAATATGGTTTCCAAAAAAATAAGTCAGCAGAGCAAGCCCTTCTCGATATCAAAGATAAAATAATTGAGAATATTGAAAAACAGAAGGTTACACTTGGTATTTTTTTAGATTTTCGGAAGGCTTTCGACTCGATTGATCATAAAATATTATTAAATAAATTAGAAATCTACGGGGTACGTGGCGTCGCTAATGATTTAATAAGAAGTTATTTAACAAATCGAAACCAATTTGTTCAGATAAATTCTGTTGCCTCTGACATTTTTCCTATAAAGCAGGGTGTACCTCAGGGCTCGAAACTGGGCCCACTATTGTTCTTAATTTATGTAAACGATATTGTACGAATACCTGACTCACCCGACTTGGCAATGTATGCCGATGATACCAACGTATTTTTTACATCCAATGACACTTCCGAACTTACTAATATTGTTAACGCGTATCTAAATCGCTTGTCAGTTTGGCTGAGAGAGAATAGTATAGAATTAAATACTGTAAAGACAACATACATTTTATTCAGAGCTGGTAACAAGAACATACCCAATGAGATTAACATTTATTTCAATGAAACGGCTATTAACCATGTCCAGGAACAAAAATTCTTAGGCGTATGGTTTGATGAACATTTATCATGGGGTTCACATATAAGGATGCTTTGCAATGACCTGTCTAAATCTGTCGGTATCATTAATAGAATAAAACATCTAATTCCGCTTTGGCTCAAACAACAGTTATACAATGCTCTTTTTTACTCTAAACTCTGCTACGGAGTCTTGGTATGGGGTACAACTTCAAAAACAAACTACAACAAATTAATTCTTTTACAGAAACGAATCCTTCGTATGTACTGCAATCACCATGGCCGTTTCGTAGACCTTGAAACAGCTCCATTATTTCAGCGCTACTCCCTTCTTCGAGCAGACAGAATATACTATAAGAAGCTTCTGGTCACCATACATAAACAAAAATTATTCACCAAAACGGACAATGATGAAATATCTCGTTACCCTCTATATATGCCGGAAAACCAGGCACATTCCAAAAACAAGAACAAATTATGGAAAACAAACATTCTTATATAAATCGACAGAAATATTGAACAAGGTAGGAGAACTGTTAAATTTTAGCGCTTGTGAAAGCTCGTTCAAAAAAGAGCTTAGTGCATTATTACTCGCCGAAGATATTGCTTTCACTAGTTATTGATATTTGGTTTCTTTCACATCTGTACGTATGCATGTATGACATAAAATGTTCATATAGGTACCATTTGTGCTAATGCTTTTTTTGTTTACTCAATACAATGAAGAAATGTATGTTATCACCACTGTTGTAACTGTGGGGGCTGGGACCTCTGTCAGGCCTCTGTGCCTTTAGTCCCAGTCTCCCCTCGTTTGAACGAGAAAATAAAGTTCATTCATTCAACCACCGATATTGTCACCTTTCCAATCACTTTTAAAGGTAAATAACTGGTACAATAAATTTGCGCTGTTGTACAGACCTTTCTTACAGTTGTACCGCGTTTTTTCCCAAGTACACGCCTAGGTACGTCATGGCTGGCTGACCCCCGGGGTCGTTATTCTGTCGATAGAAGAGCCTAGCCAATTCATCGAAGGCGAAGGCAGCGCCATTTTTCTGCTCACTACAAACGAAGGCTTATCTGCACATTGTAAGTTTTGAAAAAAACTTACAATAGAAAGAATGCTACTGCATTTCAATATTAATAAAAAGACCAGGAACCGCGTACACTAGTAGAAGGTCACGTGGTATACCTCATAAGTACGTTTACGTTTTTGCCGCGTGGGGCGCCAAAGGTCATTTTTCGAGACTTTTAGCGAAGAATTAAAAATATCAATCCACGTTTAATGAGAAAAACAGGGCCCGTTCTAGCCAGTACGATAGACGACCTTTCCATCAGCGAGGTTATCTCAATTCATGTTCTGAGCGGTTGTCTGTCCCTTTAAGGACCGTAAGGAGAAACTCTGCTACGTGAGCGAATATTAGCGATCGAGGTGCGAACAGTGAACGCATGCCGATACCCGAGTCCAGGATGCGATTCCAAGAAGTCGCGTGAAACGTTTCGGCGATTGCATCGTGCCGCACGTGCACGCTTTGCCAAAAAGTAAGCGGGCCAGTTTGACCGGAGCTGACTTGACGCCGTGCGGTGAATCTAACCAGCGATGCTGTCAATCCGATGCTGTCAACAAGTTCAGCGATACAGCAGTGGCGCTGACACCTGGCTTCTCGACAACCTTGAGTAGATAATGCAAATATCTCTGATCGTTATAAAGGTCACGGTCATGTTCTGCTTGTCTGCCTACCGCTTTCTGCCGACGTTCACCCTATCCTCATCTCCGCTTTTCCTATACGCCCAGGCGTCTGCCTCGCGATGGCAGACGGTAAATTGCGGGGCAGCCAGCATTGTTTCCGATCGTCTCCCTTTTCGTTAACCTTCCTTGTTTGTGGATAATAATAATAATAATAATAATAATAATAATAATAATAATAATAATAATAATAATAATAATAATAATAATAATAATAATAATAATAATAATAATAATAATATATACCCTCGCCTTTCTAGACTATATCCATAATACTGTACATACGACCATGCGCATCGAGTAATGCACTCAGTCGGGCATGCTTCAACGAACAGCTGCACCGTTTGTGAGCGTAATAAACATATAATGCGTCGCTGCGTGACCGGTGCCTAGGACTGCTTGGACGTAAATTACTTTGTTCGATGTTTCGCTTACGCATCTTTCAGCAAAACCGCCTCTCCATACTACGAGACTTGCGGCACCCGGGACGAAAACTCCGGCACTGCTGCCTCTCCCACGGCGGCTATTTGTTGGAACTCACCATAAAGCCAGTACGAGGTAGAGCTACACTGTACAATCAGTCTCTGCGCGAGTAACCCTCTCTAGGCGCGGAGCCCACATTTCGCGTGCGACACCACTGCCCCCGACGAGCGGAGCTGCAATATCCAACTCTTAATCGCAAGCATAATAGTCGTCGAGCGCCCTGCAAGCGGTTCTGACTCGATCGCGTCCGCCCATGCAGGAGTCGAGATTCCGCGCCCGTAAACGCCGCAAAGATCAGCACCCTTCGCAAGAAGACAGGCGCTGAAAGGCTCCCGCCAGAGGAGAAGCAGCGCCGAAACGTCGTGCGCCGGTTCCCAAAGTTGGCGGCGGCGGCGGCTTCATTCATGCCGCGGCCATTACAGGCGCTACGCCAGGAGGCGTGTACGCGCGACCCCCATCACGCGGTGGCCGGCGTGAGCGCGCAAGTGCGAATTCCCACGGTGCGCGCGAAAGGAGCCCGCATGCGGCTGACCGGAGCGTCGCTTCCTGGGCACGCCGCGGGGGCCCATCGCGCAACCAGAGTCGATTTCGGGCGCAGAGATCGACCTCCCCTCCTCCTTCCCGACACGCGCACACTCCGCAGAACCGTGTATACCTGATCGGCATCGTTCGGCGCCGTGCGTGCGCTAAGGCGCAACATTTTCCGCAACATTGACTCCGCGTCGTGTGAAGACCTCAAAATTGCTAACGAGAACGCCCCCCCGGGAGCGCGTTGCGAAAAGATCATGAGCCATGTAGGCTGCTTTCTAAAGCCTCCGGCTTGAGGCTCCCCCAGTGGGCACAAGTTGCTGGAACACTGCACAAGTATAGGTAGTATAAGGGTGAGTCAAATGAAAGCGCAACACCCTGAGTTGTGGACATTGAATTGTACAATATCTCGAGTGGAGTATCATCATGAAGAAGTGCTGATGGTGTCCTTTTTTTTTTCTTTTTTTTTTAGTTTCAGTGCGCTCAACTTCACAAAGACTTATAACACTATTCGATGTCCACAAATATTGCATTTTCATTTGAACCACTTTATACGTTATGCATTATATTATGCACTTTATATATTCGCCTGCATTTGTAACCGTGGTTTAACTTTACGTACATACGTCTGGGACTACACCATGCTTAGAAACCGGCTACGAAGAGGTTGCACGTGGGACTCCGATGTAATTATGCGTATGTTCTGATAAGTTTATTCTTGTTCGCGTTTCAATTTAACACCAATGCTACATCTCATGCATGTGGTTTAGTGTATGCATCATTCGCGAGTGTTTTAAAGTGCATGCTGCACCCGCCCCGATGTCTCAGTGGCTATGGCGTTCTGATGCTGAGCACGAGATCACGGATATGGTCCCTAGAAATGTGGCCGTATTTCTAGGGACCCTATGGTGGACTTGATTCCCGGCCGCGTCGGCCGCATTTTGATGGGGGCGAAATGCAAAAGCTCTCGCCTACTTAAACTGAAGTACGCTGTAAAGAACCCCAAGAGGACTAAATTAATCCGGAACCCACCAGTGCAGTGTCTCTGATAGCCCCTGTGTTACGTTTGGGAAGTTAGAACTCTGAGGGCACGTCTGAAGCCGAAGTCGGGAAGCCTGACTGTTCGAAGGAATGGCCCGGCACTTTCATATGCATCGGCTACCAAAGAGTCGCTGCGTGCTGCCCCTACCCTGACATACCTACAGTGCTCATGCTGATGAGTTGACATGCAGTTGCAGATTGCCATGTTATATACGTACTGCAGTCATTATTGGACGTTATCCGAGTGCTTTTAAACAACCAGCACACTACGTGGTCTCCAAGTGATATGCATTCGCTCGATTCACTGAGTGCAGTGCAGGCATCCCTCAAGCATAGAGTAATGCTCCACAACCTATCATACTTTCGTGTACAGAATATAGGCATCACAAAAGCGACCTCATCATTTGCAAGCACTGAAGAAAGTGCGCTTCCTTGAAACAGCTAGCCTATATGAACCGCTAAAGACTTCAGCGTGTTTTTAATTACGTGGCTGTGCTTTACTCGCCCTAATGACTCACAGACATTGTTGTCTTAACTTCTCACGAAGTGTGGGCGTCTTTCAAGAAAAAAGTCACTGATCTCATCAACACATACATACCGGTAAAAACTGTCTCCGAATCTTCCCATTCCTTTTAGTACAACCAGTCCCTCAAACGCTTATAGAACAAAAAAAGAAGGCTGTTTCACGCAGCAAAATTATCCTCTCGTACAGATAGATGGTCCGCTTGCACATGCGCTGCTAAAATTTTTCGTAATGGTTTGAAATCAGTAAGATTCACGTCTTATAATTCGACTCTGCCATTCTTGTTCAAGACCAATCCTTAGCATTTCTGGAACATCATGAAGCCCAGGAGTGGCAGAGGCACCATAACTTTAGAAAACGAATTAGGTGAAAAGATCCCCGAAGGTCTTCGTGCTTTCTTGCTAAACACCACGTTTCAGCAATCATTTTCTGACACCGTGATCAACACACAACCACGGTACTTAACGCTAAATTTATTCCCATGGATCCCATCATTCTCGACCCGGCTGGCATCCGAGCAGTTATTGCTAATCTAAAGCTTTCATCCTCAAGCGGTATTGATGGCATCACTTGTAAATGTTTACAAAGCACTATAGAGCTCTATAATACTATACTACATCTTTTCGAAATCGCTTAATGACAGTTGCTTGCCTAAAGAGTGGAAAGTAGGTAAAGTTATACCGCTTCATTAATCTAATGGAACGCATATTCCATCCAATTATCGTCCCCGTTCCCTTACTTCTGTTCCATGCAGAATATTAAAGCATATATATAATAGAGCAACATTGATTTCGTAAATATTTCTCGTGTGAAACTCAATCGCTAACATTTACCAATGACTTGCACTTGTTTATTGACTCTGGTTTTGTAACAGACTGCGTGTTCCTTGATTTTTCGAAGGCTTTTGATAAGGTAACCATCAGCTCTTTATACTAAATATTAAACATGGACCCGTTAATTCTTCCGGTAGATTGTCGAGAGAGAGAGAGAGAGATGATTTATTTGAAGGAAGGCAGAGAGGTCGGCCTGAGCTAGCATGCTCTAGCCTGCTACTCGGCACAGGGGGAGGGGGGAACAGGGACATAAAGGCTGGATGAGGGGTGATGATGACATAGAAGAAGGATGTACAACGGTAAAGGCAAGTTCAGCATCCTCATGGCTATCAACAAAGTCCAAAAAGGTCCTTCATGCGTGTCATCTACCTTCCAGAGCATGGACGGAGTCACGAATACAATTGAAAGTTCACAAAAACTCGCCGCGAAGAAGCTTGTGTATGGGCTTCTCCTGCGTGAGCACCACAGGTGCCAAGCAAGGTAATTAAATTATGTAAAGAGCAGCGATCAGCTGCTCCAGTACGGCGAGGACATGCACGGCACTTTTAGCGGCCGGAGTCTGGAGACCACAGAGAATCACGCGCATTGATTGGGCTTAGTAAACATCACTAACGTAGACTGCTTTCGCGAGGCAGTTATCGCCAACAATACATGATGTACACCTCGTATTTCACGAAAGTTTGTTATGATAACTTCTACTACATGCCTTTTTGTTTCATTCTGAAACAATGCTTGCTGGATATATCAGTTCTTATTATTCATTTTTGTATTACTGTATTTGTATTTGCCTGTTATTGTTATCACCGTAGGTGCCTTGGTGTTTAGTTCTAACATTGTTGCTAATAAAGTGTTTTTTTACGTGTAATGCATCGTGTACTACTACTGCATTTGTACCTGTATCACCACTATGTAATGCTTCATAAAGAAGCCCTGAGGGTATAAAAATAAATAAATAATAAATAAATAAATAAATAATAAATAATAAATAAATAAATAAATAATAATAACATAAATAAAATAAATAAATAAATAATT
>NC_051154.1:257320367-257421220 GCF_013339745.2 Dermacentor silvarum
GTGCGCGTGCTTCATGACAAAATTAGCTTCGTGCGAAATAATTGTGGCGGGGCAACAATTTATTACATGTGAGCATGACCCGTAGCAGCCTACGTAACACCGAAAATTGCGTAGTCATACATTTCTTTCACCGCACTACTTGGTCCGCGTCCGCGCAATGGGAGCGACTAAATCCCCACCAGAACACACCAGTGTTGCCAGATCTCGTCTTGTGCGGTTCCCTAGATTTGCGAGGCGGAGATGTCCCTAGTGAAGTCACGCGACTGCGTGCGCGGCTGCGCGCTCGCCTCCCCCTCCTCGTACGTGCGTGCGCCAGATTTCAACATGTGTGCACGCAGGAGATGAACGTGGGCGCAAGGTTTACACTTGCAGCTTATTCTGAAGAGAAATGAAACTATGTTGCATTTATTTATGAGAAATCTAAAGTTAGCACGTGGTAACGACACGGTGGGTGAGCCTCAGCTAGGCGACTGGCCACGGCCGTCTGGTCTTGAGCGATCGGGCAGTGACGAGACGCTCTCTCGAATCGTTCTTGACGCCTTTTATACGGTCCCCCCCCCCCCCCCCCCCCCCATTCTCAAAATTATTTTCTGTTACGTTAGTCACTGTCGCACACTTCAACATTCACCTGATTTTTGAACGGCGTGACGGCGCCTATAGCATTCCTATATATATATATATATATATATATATATATATATATATATATATATATATATATATATTTTTTTTCTGCTTGGACTTCGAGGCCATTCACCTACCTGCCCTCCCACCTGTTTGTTGTGGCGGTTTCTTAGCTTCGATCCTGGCCCAGCCCACCCGTCCTTGACATACCTTGCTGTGCGCAAATCAGCGTTCTGTAGGTCGCTCGATGTTGTCTATGCTCAACACATTTAGCAAATGTAATGCTATCTATTCCACAAGGCAGTTGCTGAACTTATGGTGGTGCAGTTTATTTTGCAATCAGCATGTCATTAGCACTGCATGGTTCCAGTTAGCAGGCTGACCTGAACCGATTATTATAAAAATTTTGCACGTCTGAGAAAACTCGATCTCGGTTCCGTTTGTGCCTTTGCATATTCTGCATCTCATAGCAGCACACACTTCACGACTTATCGATTCACAAGTTAGCCTATAACTTGCGTTGACAAACGCGCTGACGATCTACAGGTGCATTGCAACAGTCGATCGCCTTACTTTTTCAAAGACCTGCCACGCGGACTTCCCGTAGCTCTAACCGGCAACAGCTTACTGGTTCAAGAAAACGGAAAGATCATGTTTCTAACGTGACTTTTTGGAATCATGATGTTAGTGGGTGCACAAGATGTGAACAGATTGCGCAATTTGAGAACACAGAAAGAGCCTGAAGCTTTACCGCGGAGCGAACTAAATTTCTGGTCAAATAAACACACACAGGTTAATGCGACTAACCGATTCCTTATCACGCACAATCGATCACTTACATACACAAAAACGGTCGCCACCAAGACGATTCATCCAAATGATCGCACATGCTACACAAGACATAAGGCATCGCCGAAGATGAAGTTGTTGACAGTCTTAACAATCTCCCCATGAATTCATGTGAGCGCTCGCAAAATAACGCAATACTGGCTAAAACAAACAAACACAGAAAATATTATAAACAGAACAATGCGCATTGGCGGGTCCATTATTAATCATATGGGCAGCAGCGAAAAAATATGCACAGCGAGTTTCACTTCGCCTGTTCAACTGGTCGACTTGACTAGGGAATTTCCGCCTCCATTCTGGGTACATCAAAGAGCTAGTTTTGGTGAGCAGCCCAGAGTTGCCAGCATGATGTTTTCTATACCGCTAACTTTGGGCGATGTTGTGGTCGGTATTTAGTCTCGCGCCCAAGCAATGTATCTCGGCTGTGAAACGGAGCCATATCGCTGATCTGGCAAACGAATCCTCACGCTCTGAGCCAGCAGGTATGCTCCTAAATCAGTATGTTGGATGGAGCATGATGTTAATGCAATATCCGAAGCAACGACGTGATCAAAACAGAACTGCGCGATAACAATTCAATTCACATCGCTCAGTAAGAAGCTTTATTCACAGTACGTACTTACGTCCTACCGTATTTCTTGGGCGAGCATATCCGTACACAGATTCATAAAAGAGTTGCTTGCACCACGGTCTAACTTACTGGCAGCACAGCACCGTGACGAAGTCGGAATATGGCATTCATGTGCGGCTATCACGGACGTCGTCGCTCGAACCGTGACTGCTGTTGCCATTGCTACGCGGCACTTTACACCGGACGTTGTCAGAATATACTCAAAAGGACATAAAAGTGGTATTGAACACACTGAGGAACTCAAGTCAAGGTCCCGCAACACGGAAGCACAGCCAGAAACCAGAGCCGATATCACGACTAAGCCTTTTACCGCAGTTGAAATCGTTGCTCTTGCATTCATCGTTGTCAGCAGAGTGATCACAGCTAACGCACATGAAGATGAGATACAATGAGCTTCAGGCACGCCTATAACACTTCTGGAAGGAAGTATAGGAAAGAAAATCGGCGAAACGCTGGCACGGAACGACACTTCACAGATGTAAACAAACCGTCAGCCATGGGCACCGCCGACTCCGCCGAACGCGGCCGGTCGCTGGCGCGGCGCACAGCCTTATGGGAAGCACCACGTGACCAACCTGTTCCGGCGGGGGAGTTTTTTAAAACTACCTGTGCGGAGTTCCCGGGGAGAACAAAATTTTGAAGGCGGAATAAAATCACGTCATGTCCGCCCTTATCCTCTCACAGGTTGTGAGCGGAGTGAAACGAGGGAATGCCGTTGTATTCCTCCCATACATCGGAATAAATATTCAAGGATGGGAGTATATAGGGCACATCACCTTGTTAAAATTCCCATGTGGGGGTATTTTCGTTTACAGTGAACAGACGACAAGTTGTTCCAAAGCGAGCGATGATCTTGTCGTCTGCCCTCCAACTTTAGCGGCCAGCGGATACTTTTTACGTTTCATATAACTGTGCATCCAATAGTAAGTCCTCAAAATTAAACATGTTTTTGTGTAATAAAGAAGCTAAAACAGCTTTTTACGTGCTGTTTCAGCAGGAAATGAATCATTGTGACAGACGTAACGGTGCTAGCCATGGCGCGTCTTCGAGGCTTTTTTGGCTCTCCGAGAACGATGCCAATCCGAAGTCACAATATACCGGCATTCCCATGGATACCACAGCGCAGCAGCGCCAGTTTTCCCTCTAGGTAATATTATTGCGATAGCAATTATATGGACACTCAAAAGCAGATTTCTGCCGTCGGCGTCGCCGTCGCCGTCGGCGTCGCCGTCGCCGTCGCCGTCGCCGTGAGGTTCCGTATGACGTCATTTGGAGATGAAATCGTCGCCGCGCGCCGAACGCTGTATGTGCGAGTGAAAGGGCGCGAGGGGCGCGTCTTTCACGGGGAGTGAACGCACGGCGGAGAACAAACGCGCGTTCTGCGCCGTGCTCGCTTAAGGGCTGCAGAAGTAGGCGTCTCTTTTCTCCTTTACAATCACCATATATGTAGAGCAAACGCGCCTTCTTCGGACGCGCGAGAGGCCGTGGGGGAGGGGGAGGGAAGGGAGGCGACGTTTAGCTGCGGCACCAAGTGCCTATTTATATCAGAGGCTCCAGCAACAGTCACCAACGCCGCACGCATTTTGAGCTAACGCGGGCAAAACGCCGATGGCGTCGACAACAGTTCTGCGTGTTGTTGCTACCAAAGCCGCTCACCTTACTTCGTATGACATTGCTGTGTTGCTATCGCATTCATTGCTTCGCCCTTAGGGCGAAACTGTGACATTTTGTGAGGAACTCTATGGTCAGGCCCATAGCCGTGCGCACATCGAAAGCGACAACTTATCCCGAATGGTTATTTCGCAGCTGCTGCGTGCGCTATGAGTATATATATATATATATATATATATATATATATATATATATAGGGCGAGTGAACCACACGCAGAAGGCAGCGCCGCATAAAACTACATATACATAGTCTAGCCAGCAACTTTCCCTGAGGCTTGGAAGTACTCCTCGACGCACCGAAGCGACAGCCGGTGAAGGCGGTACAAAGGCGCCCAGTGTTTGTATCGCTACCATGGGTATAACAACATACGCGCAAAGAATTTCGCGTGCTAAGTGGCACAGTTCGCTCTGCAATTTCAAGCCCGTGGAGGACGGGCGAGACCGCAAACATCTGGCGCCAACAGGCGCCTTCCTCAAGCGCATCTCTTCGGCTCTCTTTTCGTATTTCCGTAGCGGTCAAACGTAAGTGCGATTTGCGTCGTTCAAGATCCTCGCGCATTGGCCTGCCGCTACAGGGAACTGTGCCTTCGAATGAGCGCATATCTTCCTTGAGAAGTGTTTTATCTAGCAGCACACGAACTTTGCCCGGTGTATACATGCGTGTCCCGATTAAAGTATAGCTCACAGGCCGCTGAAACTATAACAGCTTGCGATGGAACATGAAGTACACCCAGGAGCCAGTCAAGTGTTCAAGATACAGTGGAAGCTATTATAGTTTCACATGCTGAATGCATGATACGATGCATGCGCTCATTCTCATAGACGACGCGCAAGGGGCGAAGTCGCGCTGTAGTGCTTCAATTGCCACTATTTCATTGCACATGTGGCCGCATAAAGCGCACGTGGCGACAAAATTACGGTTTTCTAGCGATTGATAGGGATTAACAAAATTGTAGATTTAAAGAATCACTATCACTTTCACCTTATTACCTTAAAGACCCGTAGGGCGTATTAAATACGCGTTGGGGTACAAAAATGAAAATATTAAATGATGAACACTTTGTTCTAATGCGCATCGTGAAGTAATTTTTTTTTATGAAGGCAGATGGAGCTGGTCATGGCAGCGATATTGTGAGCAAGGTAGTCCCAGTCTTTGGTTGTTCGAAGAGAAAAAAAATAATAAAGAAGATGCAAAAGTGACAGTACGCGCGAGAGGATGCGTGACGTTTAAGATTCGTAGCGATTTAGAGAAATTAAAAACTAAGGCCAAGTCATACGTGCTGAAAAACATTCACAAAAAAAAAACAGAACAAAGTATAAAATGAACGAGCCAATAAAAAGACAGAATATATAGGAAAGAGATGGGGTTAAAAGGCTTCAATAATCAAACACGGTGGTACTGTGCGTCAAGAAATATAGCAGACCTTTCAGAGCTCTGGCTTGCGCTTCTGAGTCATTACACAGTACATCATTACACTTTCCTATAGAGTAAAAGGATGATAATCAAGACCATTAAGTGTTGATATCAAAGCAGTACTTTACTGATTCAATAAAGAGGGCGATTCGTACGAACATGCTCAACGTTAATCACATGGTAACCTCATTTGCAGCAAGGCCGCGTTGCATGATGTATCCGATAAAAGAAGCTGCCTTTATCGGCAACTTCCAATCTAAGTCGGTGAACGGTATCGTGTGACTGACGTGGGGAATGAAATAGGAAAGACAGCGTTTTGAACGAGTACATTCGATGACCAGTCCTTGGTTGCGGGTTTCGGAGCCAAAGTTCAAAATGGATGACTTGAATGGTTTCGCAACGCATTGATAAGAGGCAAGAATTGCATAGACAACAAGGGAGCGCAGATTCCGTGGAGCATAGTAAACGAGGTCAGCCTAAGGAGAGGCAACAAGATATATACTATTGCAAGAGATCTTGGCGTCAAGGAGCTGAGAAAGGAGTGGATAGGCCAAAGTGAAGTAAACTCATCGAAAGCAGCGACCCCGTTATACCGTGGGACAGAGCTGATATAGAAGAGTTATAAATTTTAATGCAGATACGAGCGAGAGCCTTCGGTGCCTACGGCGTGGCACCTGAGGTCAATGTTTGTTATCACCTCTGGCGGTACCCGACGCTCAAAAGGGCGTCGATCGTTGCGCGTGCCAACAAACACCTGCCGCTGACACGGCGTTGTCAGTCAGTGCGACGATGGCGACATGTCGCTGCACTTGTGGTCTCCACACGGTGGCATACGATAATGGCGTGTACGGTGTACTTATACGCAGCGCCTTCTTCTCAAATAAGTTTCTTGGAAGTATAGTGCGCTGCGGTGTTCATCTCTGTCGGCGGCTGTTTTCCTGCTCTTGGTTTTAGCACTGCAATGCCAAGAAGCCCAAGAGTCCATTCCTGTGGTCTCGAGAAACACTGCAATGTTTCGAACCAAAACTGAGACAAAAATAAATGACAAAAACAAAGTTTTTTTTTCCGCTGAAACTGGAAGTGAAATGGAACGTTAACAGTATTAGTATTATTTTTTAAGTGAAGCTTTATAGGCTCACAAGTGTCGGCGGTGGTGGTGGTGTCACGCTGAAAGGTGGGCCGATCCTGGTGATAGTGCAGAAAGGGTCCAAGCTCAATGGCACATACCAGCCAGGGACAAAAAAGAAAGAGAAAGCGAGGGAGAGAAAGAAAGAAAAAGGGAGAGAATGAAAGAGAAAGATAGAAAAAGAGAGAGAAAGAAAAAGAGAGAAAGTTAATCACCAGCCCTTCCCCTATCGGGAAAATGGGGGTAAGCGAAGGTTGTCGAGTGTGTACTTCACCTACTACTTTCCCTTCCCTGTCCTCCTACTTTTGTTTCCCTTTCGTGCAACTTTTCCTTCCGTTGCGTTGTACGCTTCCTTCCCTCGATGCACACATTGAATAAACGTTTATGTTTTATTACCGTGACATGTCGTGAACTTGACGTTACCCTGACGCAGGTCAGATAAACACGCCACAAGCTTCATTTACCCCCATTTATCGACAGGGGAAGGGCTGGGGATGTTTTTCACTCCGGTACGGAATCGACAAGGAAAAGAAAATATTGCGGTTTTTTGTTCCAATGGACTATGCTATTCGGCGCTTTTCATCCATATATTGCCGGTACTTGTGGTTCAACCATATATGCTACACATCGGCAAAAAATAATATAATATAATAAGTAAACAAATAAAATAAACCTGGGCCTAATATCATCTTAGAAGTGGGACAGTCATGTTCGTTTGTTATACGGGGCGATCATTTCTAAGTTTTTCGCGAATTTTTAGAAATTGCCCGTTGCAGATCACATAATTCTAATCCTTGAGCTGGATTATTCAGAGAGGCGGACATTACTTGCACGACAAATCGAAACACATATTGAACCAATTTAGAAAATGTATTAATTACCTTCTTAATTAATTACGTTACGGCACATATCGCAATTTACGAATTGTAGCAGGTGAGTTTGCAAGGCGAATCCACTTGGAATGAATGAGTCCTGAAAGGCGACTCGGGTTTGTAATCGGGCATAAGGCATATAGGCATGTAGATGTTCACAGGAGTTGTGAATTAGTCTATACGCATTGTCTGCCTGTGTCGCTCGAACGACTCGCGATGTAATATTCGGAAAGACCCCGACGCCTTCGCATACGTTGTTTATGCCACGCGACTTAGGTAATCATTAGATACACTGACTGAATAATCAAATGCACTGCATTCCGATAGCAGGTTGTATATATGTTTTTTTTTTCTCTCTCTCTATGCCATAAGGCAGCCCTCCTGAAAAAAGAATGTAGATTCATACTTAACTAGCGACTGTCGTGACGGCGACCGTCTCTGCAATAGTAACTGTCATTCTGACTATCTCTCTCTTTAATAATTTTTTTTGAAGGAAAGATAGCCAGTGCGACAACCACGAAGAAGAAAAGAAAGGCGGCACTGTCAAAAAGCTGCAAGGTTCACTTTTCTTTTTTATTAGAGACTCGCTCTTATTTCGTCACGTGTGTCCCAGTTCGCCGCTTCGTCCCGTGCCGATGTAGAACGAGCCAACGCGGGGAAAAAAAGGAAAAAAAAAAGGGCCCAACCAAATGTTTACGATAGTGCGGTAGTGTGACGCGACTGCGGGAGCAGTGAGCGAGCTGTGCTCGGATGAAACAAATGGAATGCACGATCGTGCCACAAAAACGCGGTGGCACACGGGAGCAGACAGTGTGCGCAGCCTCGGCGAGCTCGTAAATCCCCGCGGCCAAGCGAAGAGCAGTACACACTTCACTTGCCTCGGGCCGTTCCGTCGCGAATCGAGGTCGCCGTCGATAGCATCGCATCTCCCGCCGCGGTGATCGCGGTAGCGCGCTCTCCGCGTCAAAGCTGTGACGAGCCGCCGCCGCCGCTCCCTGATCGGCGGCCCGTCCGTCCGCCGTCACTGCGCTTTTACAGCTCGGAGTTCCCGCAGGCGGGCTACGGTATAGTAGAACGTGTACAAGTGGCAAGGATCTCGAAGCGATAATACGAACGAAACACTAACAAGCGCGAACACGATTTGAAGAATGGGTTTCATGCGGCTGAGAACAATGGCGCCATTGATTGTCACATGTCATACAGTGCAGGTGCTGGTGGTGAAAACTTCTATTCAACAAAGAGAGAGAGTCAAACCCGTGGGCTCCACTAAACTAGGTGTCGTCCTTAGTCCGCAACGTCATTGGTTGAAGCCGCCGCTCGAGCCCGTTGGACCAGAGCTCGTTGTTCCTCTATATAGTCCGGAGCGGCTGAGCAGGGTGGCCTTAATTCCAGTCCTCTCGAGTCGGGTGGGGAACAATGGAGCGGCTCACTGCACGACCAAGTTTAGAGTAACCCTTCTTCGTCTGTACTTAAAGAGACATTAAAGAAGACAGCTGCGTTAAAAAAAAAATACGCTTATAGAATCGCGAAAAGTCTAGGCGCATCGTGAGAGGGGGCTCGGTAACTCAGGAATGTAGGGAAAAGGATAGGTGAGTATATAGCGACGCTTCCCCTGAACTTCCCGCACAAGCTCACCGTGATATCATGGATTTTGACAGCGTTTATTCGGGTCTAGTTAATTGTCTATCGGTAAAGAAAGACTGCATTGCATATTAACGAGAACAATGACTCCCGGCTATAGTTCCCGCAAGTTTTCCTGGTCCAACAAGTAGAGATGTAAGTTTACCGGCAATTTCGAAGGCGTGAAAGAAAAAAATGCAGCCGTTGTGATATTTTTCGACCAGCGATGCTGTCAATCCGATGCTGTCAACAAGTTCAGCGATACAGCAGTGGCGCTGACACCTGGCTTCTCGACAACCTTGAGTAGATAATGGGCGACGTTGTAGACTGGTAGACAGCGGCGCGTAGATAAGCCGCAGTATAGATCGTAATGTCATAACTCAACGATAGCGGAGGAGAGAGTTCGACGCTTAGTTCGGGCGTGAGCAACTTTTGAAAAGTTATTTACTCCCTGCAGTCAGTTCATGCAGCAAATAAGTATTTATAGGCCAGCATATATACTGTGACTCCGGAGCACGCTGATTGGGTCACAGTGTGCAAATATTTTGTTGTTGTTTTGTTTTCGTCTGAAGCTCAACACGATTTAAAGGGACTGACAACCGATATTTATGGACCCAGTTTTTTTATGGCGCAACGTAAAGCTCACCCTCGGTAGTGTTTACACCCTGCAGCAGTTACTTCCAAAACCGAGTGGATATTTTGTAAGCAGAATTTTTCCATCTGAGCAGCCTCTCAAAGAATAAGAGTCCCTCCTCCAGCAACGCTGAGAAGTGATAGCGATGCCGATAGCCCGCCTCGCAAATTGTGAAAGCCGCCCATTGTCCTGCTTTCACTGGAGGGAGTGCAACTGTAGTTAACCACCGATATTGTCACCTTTCCAATCACTTTTAAAGGTAAATAGACTGGTACAATAAGTTTGCGCTGTTGTACAGACCTTTCTTACAGTTGTACCGCGTTTTTTCCCAAGTACACGCCTAGGTACGTCATTGCTGGCTGGCCCCCGGGGTCGTTATTCTGTCGATAGACGAGCCTAGCCAATTCATCGAAGGCGAAGGCAGCGCCATTTTTCTGCTCACTACAAACGAAGGCTTATCTGCACATTGTAAGTTTGAAAAAAAAACTTACAATAGAAAGAATGCTACTGCATTTCAATATTAATAAAAAGACCAGGAACCGCGTACACTAGTAGAAGGTCACGTGGTAGACCTCATGAGTACGTTTACGTTTTTGCCGCGTGGGGCGCCAAAGGTCATTTTTCGAGACTTTTAGTGAAGAATTAAAAATATCAATCCACGTTTAATGAGAAAAACAGGGCCCGTTCTAGCCAGTACGATAGACGACCTTTCCATCAGCGAGGTTATCTCAATTCATGTTCTGAGCGGTTGTCTGTCCCTTTAAGGACCGTAAGGAGAAACTCTGCTATACGTGAGCAAATATTAGCGATCGAGGTGCGAACAGTGAACGCATGCCGATACCCGAGTCCAGGATGCGATTCCAAGAAGTCGCGTGAAACGTTTCGGCGATTGCATCGTGCCGCACGTCCACGCTTTGCCAAAAAGTAAGCGGGCCAGTTTGACCGGAGCTGACTCGACGCCGTGCGGTGAATCTAACCAGCGATGCTGTCAATCCGATGCTGTCAACAAGTTCAGCGATACAGCAGTGGCACTGACACCTGGCTTCTCGACAACCTTGAGTAGATAATGCAAATACCGCTGATCGTTATAAAGGTCACGGTCATGTTCTGCTTGTCTGCCTACCGCTTTCTGCCGACGTTCACCCTATCCTCATCTCAGCTTTTCCTATACGCCCAGGCGTCAGCCTCGCGATGGCAGACGGTAAATTGCGGTGCAGCCAGCATAGTTTCCGATCCTCTCCCTTTTCGTTAACCTTCCTTGTTTGTGGATAATAATAATAATAATAATAATAATAATAATAATAATAATAATAATAATAATAATAATAATAATAATAAATACCCTCGCCTTTCTAGACTGTATCCATAATACTGTACATAGGACCATGCGCATCGAGTAATGCACTCAGACGGGCATGCTTCGACGAACAGCTGCACCGTTTGTGAGCGTAATAAACCCATAATGCGTCGCTGCGTGACCGTTGCCTAGAACTGCTTGGACGTAAATTACTTTGTTCGATGTTTCGCTAGCGCATCTTTCACCAATTTTAATAAAGTTTTTTCCTCCTCCATCTTTCACCAAAACCGCCTCTCCATACTACGAGACTTGCGGCACCCGGGACTAAAACTCCGGCACTGCTGCCTCTCCCACGGCGGCTATTTGTTGGAACCCACCATAAAGCCAGTACGAGGTAGAGCTACACTGTACAATCAGTCACTGCGCGAGTAACCCTCTCTCTAGGCGCGGAGCCCACATTTCGCGTGCGACACCACTGCCCCCGACGAGTGGAGCTGCAATATCCAACTCTTAATCGCAAGCATAATAGTCGTCGAGCGCCCTGCAAGCGGTTCTGACTCGATCGCGTCCGCCCATGCAGGAGTCGAGATTCCGCGCCCGTAAACGCCGCAAAGATCAGCACCCTTCGCAAGAAGACAGGCGCTGAAAGGCTCCCGCCAGAGGAGAAGCAGCGCCGAAACGTCGTGCGCCGGTTCCCAAAGTTGGCGGCGGCTTCATTCATGCCGCGGCCATTACAGGCGCTACGCCAGGAGGCGTGTACGCGCGACCCCCATCACGCGGTGGCCGGCGCGAGCGCGCAAGTGCGAATTCCCACGGTGCGCGCGAAAGGAGCCCGCATGCGGCTGACCGGAGCGTCGCTTCCTGGGCACGCCGCGGGGGCCCATCGCGCAACCAGAGTCGATTTCGGGCGCAGAAATCGACCTCCCCTCCTCCTTCCCGACACGCGCACACTCCGCAGAACCGTGTATACCTGATCGGCATCGTTCGGCGCCGTGCGTGCGCTAAGGCGCAACATTTTCCGCAACATTGACTCCGCGTCGTGTGAAGACCTCAAAATTGCTAACGAGAACGCCCCCCCGGGAGCGCGTTGCGAAAAGATCATGAGCCATGTAGGCTGCTTTCTAAAGCCTCCGGCTTGAGGCTCCCCCAGTGGGCACAAGTTGCTGGAATACTGCACAAGTAGGTAGTATAAGGGTGAGTCAAATGAAAGCGGAACACCCTGAGTTGTGGACATTGAATTGTACAATATCTCGAGTGGAGTATCATCATGAAGAAGTGCTGATGGTGTCCTTTTTTTTTCTTTTTTTTTTTTAGTTCAGTGCTTAGTTTCAGTGCGCTCAACTTCACAAAGACTTATTACACTATTCGATGTCCACAAATATTGCATTTTCATTTGAACCACTTTATACGTTATGCATTATATTATGCACTTTATATATTCGCCTGCATTTGTAACCGTGGTTTAACTTTACGTACATACGTCTGGGACTACACCATGCTTAGAAACCGGCTACGAAGAGGTTGCACGTGGGACTCCGATGTAATTATGCGTATGTTCTGATAAGTTTATTCTTGTTCGCGTTTCAATTTAACACCAATGCTACATCTCACGCATGTGGTTTAGTGTATGCATCATTCGCGAGTGTTTTAAAGTGCATGCTGCACCCGCCCCGATGGCTCAGTGGCTATGGCGTTCTGATGCTGAGCACGAGGTCACGGATATGGTCCCTAGGAATGTGGCCGTATTTCTAGGGACCCTATGGTGGACTTGATTCCCGGCCGCGTCGGCCGCATTTTGATGGGGGCGAAATGCAAAAGCTCTCGCCTACTTAAACTGAAGTACGCTGTAAAGAACCCCAAGAGGACTAAATTAATCCGGAACCTACCAGTGCAGTGTCTCTGATAGCCCCTGTGTTACGTTTGGGAAGTTAGAACTCTGAGGGCACGTCTGAAGCCGAAGTCGGGAAGCCTGACTGTTCGAAGGAATGGCCCGGCACTTTCATATGCATCGGCTACCAAAGAGTCGCTGCGTGCTGCCCCTACCCTGACATACCTACAGTGCTCATGCTGATGAGTTGACATGCAGTTGCAGATTGCCATGTTATATACGTACTGCAGTCATTATTGGACGTTATCCGAGTGCTTTTAAACAACCAGCACACTACGTGGTCTCCAAGTGATATGCATTCGCTCGATTCACTGAGTGCAGTGCAGGCATCCCTCAAGCATAGAGTAATGCTCCACAACCTATCATACTTTCGTGTACAGAAGATAGGCATCACAAAAGCGGCCTCATCATTTGCAAGCACTGAAGAAAGTGCGCTTCCTTGAAACAGCTAGCCTATATGAACCGCTAAAGACTTCAGCGTGTTTTTAATTACGTGGCTGTGCTTTACTCGCCCTAATGACTCACAGACATTGTTGTCTTAACTTCTCACGAAGTGTGGGCGTCTTTCAAGAAAAAAGTCACTGATCTCATCAACACATACATACCGGTAAAAACTGTCTCCGAATCTTCCCATTCCCTTTAGTACAACCAGTCCCTCAAACGCTTATAGAACAAAAAAAGAAGGCTGTTTCACGCAGCAAAATTATCCTCTCGTACAGATAGATGGTCCGCTTGCACATGCGCTGCTAAAATTTTTCGTAATGGTTTGAAATCAGTAAGATTCACGTCTTATAATTCGACTCTGCCATTCTTGTTCAAGACCAATCCTTAGCATTTCTGGAACATCATGAAGCCCAGGAGTGGCAGAGGCACCATAACTTTAGAAAACGAATTAGGTGAAAAGATCCCCGAAGGTCTTCGTGCTTTCTTGCTAAACACCACGTTTCAGCAATCATTTTCTGACACCGTGATCAACACACAACCACGGTACTTAACGCTAAATTTATTCCCATGGATCCCATCATTCTCGACCCGGCTGGCATCCGAGCAGTTATTGCTAATCTAAAGCTTTCATCCTCAAGCGGTATTGATGGCATCACTTGTAAATGTTTACAAAGCACTATAGAGCTCTATAATACTATACTACATCTTTTCGAAATCGCTTAATGACAGTTGCTTGCCTAAAGAGTGGAAAGTAGGTAAAGTTATACCGCTTCATTAATCTAATGGAACGCATATTCCATCCAATTATCGTCCCCGTTCCCTTACTTCTGTTCCATGCAGAATATTAAAGCATATATATAATAGAGCAACATTGATTTCGTAAATATTTCTCGTGTGAAACTCAATCGCTAACATTTACCAATGACTTGCACTTGTTTATTGACTCTGGTTTTGTAACAGACTGCGTGTTCCTTGATTTTTCGAAGGCTTTTGATAAGGTAACCATCAGCTCTTTATACTAAATATTAAACATGGACCCGTTAATTTTTCCGGTAGATTGTCGAGAGAGAGAGAGAGATGATTTATTTGAAGGAAGGCAGAGAGGTCGGCCTGAGCTAGCATGCTCTAGCCTGCTACTCTGCACAGGGGGAGGGGGGAACGGGGACATAAAGGCTGGATGAGGGGTGATGATGACATAGAAGAAGGGTGTACAACGGTAAAGGCAAGTTCAGCAACCACATGGCTATCAACAAAGTCCAAAAAGGTGCTTCATGCGTGTCATCTACCTTCCAGAGCATGGACGGAGTCACGAATACAATTGAAAGTTCACAAGAACTCGCCGCGAAGAAGCTTGTGTATGGGCTTCTCCTGCGTGAGCACCACAGGTGCCAAGCAAGGTAATTAAATTATGTAAAGAGCAGCGATCAGCTGCTCCAGTACGGCGAGGACATGCACGGCGCTTTTAGCGGCCGGAGTCTGGAGACCACAGAGAATCACGCGCATTGATTCTAGCAGGCGTTTCAGCATTTTTTCAACGCTTTCTTTGTCATTCTTTTCAGCTCCTTGCTTGCCTATAGGGTCATCGGCTTTACTAGCCCTATAATCCACTTCTTGACGTAGAGGAACACTATGGCATGGTATCGTGGGCGTGGATCTACTGGGTAGCGAAGGCCACTCCATGTGTGTGCCACCCAGGGGCGACGAATGTGCGCCCTGTGCTCTCGGAGATCCTGAATTTGCTGTAGGTGCGGTTACCGTCCTCGATGCCGGCAAAGGCAGAGGTTGTCGAGGCCCCTGCGGCCCACAATTGTCGAATTTCTCTCTAACCGTACTCACTCTGTTTCTGCTAATGAAAGGGATTCTCCTGAAGTGCCGGTTACCTCAGGAATGCCTCAAGGTTCCGTTCTATAGCGTCTTTACTTTTCTTGATTTACATTAATGACATACCCACACATGTTTCCAGTTGTATTTGTCTTTATGCGGACGTACGACTGTGGTTTGTACCGTAAAATTACTAACGAATCGGACACCGCGGCCCTTCAAACTGACTTTGATAACATTACTGCTTGGTGTGGGAAATGGCATATGGAACTGATCATTACTAAATGTAAGGCGATGGGGTTTTCGCGACTTCTTCTGCGTTCTTTGGTTAAACGTGAAGTTGGTGTGATGATCGGCAGCGATGATCAAACGCAGGCAGGAAGCGAGGCAGACCAGATGAACAAGGTGTTTATAAATAAACTTTTCTATACTGATACATGGCAGATGAAACAACTCAATCACAAATTTAACAATAGAGAAACAATGTCTCACTCTTCGACTGTCTCAATGACTGTTAGAGCCCAGACTACTGTAAGGTGCCTCACTGATCTATCAGCAAATCTGATTACAGCTCAGACTCCCTTTAACGTACATTGTACGGAGCCTCACCGATCTATCAGCTATCCTGATTTCAGCCCAGACTGAGGGACCGGATATCGTCTGGATTATTAAAGCCCAAAGAGACAAAGAAAAAGGGCGGTAGGGCCGTTGGCCCGTCCCACAAAAGCGATTGCCAATGAGAAGTAAGCGTTTGTTAAGCCACCACCCAAAGGGATGGGCTTAATGTTAAAAGTAAACGACTTGGAAAACAAAACTGTTTTCCTTCTTCCTAGAACTCCGTTTCCCTTTCCTACTTCCGCGTAGTGTGTGACGGCCTCAGTGCAACACGCCAGGCACGCACGATTTATTGCTAGGCCATCTCAAACCTTGGTGGCGTTTTCATCCAGCAAAGGACTCGGGCGCCGGTGTCACAACACCGCGTCCCGCAGTCTCACTCAAGGTTTGTCCGCGTGGAAAAAATAATGACCGTCGGGGGCATCCGAACTCGGTGTTTCCCGTTCTCCGAATGCGTCCCTCGCATGCGTTCCGCGCCTCTACAGCGCACACCGTAAGCCGTCACTCGACACCACGCGGGCCCTTCTCAGCGCTCTAAGGACAAAGGTCCAAGTGGCCGCCGCCCGGACGCGTGGGGGTGTGAACCCCCTCTTCGTACACGCAACACGTGGCCACTCTAAACCCCGGCGGCGTTCGTAGCCAGCACAGGACCCGGGAGCCAGCGCCACAGCACCGCGCACAGTATAGTCCCATTCAAGGTCCGTCCGCTTGGACCTATTATGACCGTCGGCGGGATGCCATCTCAGTGCGCACAAGCCGGCGTTCTCCGAACCCGCTCCACGCATCCGCACCGCGACCCCCCGGCGCGTCAATGGCCCGTCACCCGACACCGCGCTGGCCTTCTGACCCCTCAAGACAGAGACGGTTATAACTCGGTCCGTACACACAACACGCGGGCAACTCGCGACACTTCGAAAATATATACAAAACAAACAGGCGGCCTTACACCGATCGTCTTGTCATGAGTACTTCCCCACTTGATTCCATTACTTCCTACAAATATCTTGGAGTGCACATTACTAACAACTTCTCATTGGAACTGCACATCGATCAGATAACGTCGAAGGCTAATCGGATGCTGGGCTATTTTAAACGCAACTTTTCCCTCTCCACATCATCCATGAAAAAGCAACTGTACATCACTTACAGGTACGCCCGACCTAACTTAGAATATGCATCTTCGATCTCGGTCACATCTCCCACGTTTGGAAATAATTCAGAATCGGTCAGCACGTTTCATCCGAATTACGATCGCTTTGCCAGTGTTACTGGCATGAGAGTTTCTCTCGCCCTTCCCGATCTGGCCACTCGAAGGAAAATATCGCGTTTGTGTTTCTTCCATAAAGTACGCGTATATCATAATAATCCTTATGTTAAGTCCCTCTGCTCCTTGCATTTCGCATCGAATCATCATAACCACAAGGTCAACATACCACTCACAGAACAGTCACTTACTCTCACTCATTCCTGCCAAAAAACCACTCGCGACTGGAACCACTTGCCTGGCGACTTAGCAAACATCACTAACGTAGACTGCTTTCGCGAGGCAGTTATCGCCAACAATACATGATGTACACCTCGTATTTCACGAAAGTTTGTTATGATAACTTCTACTACATGCCTTTTTGTTTCATTCTGAAACAATGCTTGCTGGATATATCAGTTCTTATTATTCATTTTTGTATTACTGTATTTGCATTTGCCTGTTATTGTTATCACCGTAGGTGTCTTGCGTTAGTTTCTAACATTGTTGCTAATAAAGTGATTTTTACGTGTATGCATCGTGTACTACTGCATTTTGTACATGTATCACCACTATATAATGCTTCATAAAGAAGCCCTGAGGGTATAAAAATAAATAAATAAATAAATAAATAAATAAATAAATAAATAAATAAATAAATAAATAAATAAATAAATAAATAAATAAATAAATAAATAGTGTTGCCCTTACCTCCTCCCCTTTACCTCGTATTCTAGACTTTTCCCCCTTCCCCGGTGCAAGGTAGCAAACCGGATATTCCCATCTGGTTAACGTCGTTGCAGTTACCCTTATTTCTCTCTCTTTCTCTAATCCACACAAATCGATCAATATTCAAACGCGCATCGCTCCTGCAGCGTCGCTTACAATCGTCTTTTCGTTTTTTCTTTCTTTTTTTATGTCTAGTCTCTTAAAATCCTTTACCAGCTCTGCCTACTATGTCAAGAGTCAGCCACGTGGAATTCTGGTGCAGAACGCTCATGGTCACGTGGTTTATTTCCTTCATCTGCTCGCTCACCCGTTTCTAGCCTTATTCGTCTTTCTCGGAGCTGGTCTGCGCGCCAGCCGCCCGGGTTTAGAATCGGTCGGCGGACCCGTCGGTGGGAAAAGAGCAATGTGCACTCACCTTTCTCGTCCCATGCTCGGTCCCACGCACGCGCGCGCATTCGCACACCGATCGACGGGGCGTTTTGCTTTGCAGGAGGCGTCAGATTCCGAATGCCATTGCTCGGCCGACGCAATTGCCACATCGTGTCAGCAGCCTCATATGCCAGACGAAACCAATGGCGCCATTAAAAACACACGGAGAGACACAGAGTGTGTACGTGTGTACGTGTGTGCGATCGAGGTGCTAGTGTTTCAATGTGCACTAAACGTCTGTGCCTGTTCGTGTGCGTAAGAGAGGGAGAGTAACCGGCGCGTGCGCGTGAGTGCACGTGTGTGAGTGCATGTGTGTGAGTGCTTGCGTGCGTGTGTGCGTGCAGTGAAAGAACGAGGGCCGCTGGTGGTGCTTCAGTCGCGGTTAGGCCCAGTGATGCAAGAGGAGGAAAAAAAGATTGCAGATTAGCATGCCACTAAAATCAGTGTATATAGATCCTCGGACAAATGAGTTGAATGATACAGGGGCGCTATAACGTAAAATGATTCCAAATTGTTTTGATTCCAATGTCTGCAATCAGCCTCCACGATTGGTCAAAACATTTTCGGGCCGCTCCCAACTTCGCCTGTCTGTCACGCGACGTCACGAAAACCGCAATAGCTCCCCATCTGGTATAACGTGTACACACTGATTATGCATGATTAAACCAGCATAAAAGAAAAATAATCATTCCTGATTCGATGTCTTTTCACCAGTAGCTACTCTGGCATTGGTCCAATGTTATCTGGCTACGCCCACTTCGCCTGTCTGTCACGCGACGTCACAAAACTGCGAAAACTCACACGTCAAAGTGACGTGTACGCGAAAAAAATGCATTAATATGCCGAACAAAACAGAATTTTTCTGAATAGCCACAGACTGCCCCGTTCCGAAAGGAATCAAAGATGGCTGCCCGCCGATCGCTCAGGCCCTCGCTACTCGCACCTGCCGGTGAGCATGTATTTATTTGCGCATGATAAACCTTTTTGCGTGGCAGTAAAACGTTATCGAGCCCTTTCGGCATGCATACGACATCGCTCTGCCAACTCTTCCTTGCTGAGGATCCGTTTTAGCGGCATTCTTATCCTTCCGTGATTTTCGACCAGCCACCACCACTAGCTAAGTAAGGCGAAGCGGACCAATCGGAGAAGCCGGCACCACCCTCTTCATGCGGTTATCTATTTTCACTGTGCTGGCTCGGCCCCATCGAAACCCTCTCCACTAGAGCGTGCTCCTCGCATCTTGTCAACCAATTAGATAAGAAAAACCGCTGAGTGTAGACTATGATTACTGGTTTTGAAAGCGAACAAAGGTGACCTCCTATAAACAAGGAGAGTGTTTGATTGGTTTGTTCAGACAACGCTGCGGGTCACCGCCCGATGCTTGCGTCGGTGGTTACGTAAATTTGACGTCAGGAGTTTGGAATCAAAACGGTTTGGAATCATTTTACGTTATAGCACCCCAGATGTGTTTACAGACGTGCAGGGCGTATTTATTGCGCGCATGCGGTAATGAATGCGCGAAAAAAAAAAAAACCACCTGAAGAGTATCGACTAAGCCTTCTGAGCCGTATATATAGCGAGCTTTATTTTTGCTCGTGAACATCCATAAGAACACAATGATATTATTGAATGAACTGGTCTCGCAGGTTAATCGCTGTATAGCTGGTACTGAGCCAGTTTTCTTACTTGATTCGTGCTACGGCTTCATAACTACACTACCCGCCACGGTAGCCCAGTGGCTATTACGTTGCTCTGCTGAAGTCACGGGTTCGTTCTCGGTCGCGGCGGCCGCATTCCGATGGGGGCGGAATGCAAGGACGTTCGTATATCGTGCTTTGGGTTAAAGAACCGCAGCTGGTGGAAATTATTCCAGAGCCCACCACTGCGGCGTGGCTCATAATCAGATAGCGTGTTTTGGCACGTAACGCCCCAGGATTAATTAAGCAAAAATAACTGCTCAAGATAAAGCGGGGCATCACGGGTAAACGATAAAGAAATATATACCGGGTGTTCAAAATTAAGCTTTATGGAAGTTTTAAAGGTCGCCTGTGGCAGGTAGCATAATTCTTATCGTCGAGCTGGGTTATTCGAAGAGGCGCACATTAGTAGCACGAGAAATCGAAACACACATTCAAATAATTATCAAAAATTGACCAATGAACTTCATAGGTAATTACTTTACGACGCATACTGCAATTTACGAATTGTAGCCGGCGATGTTGCAAGACACCTCCACTTAAAATGAATTTCCAGAATTACACCACTTTCGAGATATTATTTCCCAAAGTGTGCGACGAAATACATGGGCGTTCCAGTTACTTTTGTGCTTCAATGTATCAAACAGCATTTTGGCAAAAAAGTAAGTGGAACAACAGTGCATTTTTACGGCAAGTTTGATGGCGCGAATCTCTAAACTGGTGTCATTCTGGAAATTAATTCCAAGTGGATACGCCTGACAATCTCACCGGCTACAATTCGTAAATTGTAGCCGGTGTCATAAGTCATAAAGTAATTAACTAAGAAGTAAATTTGTTAATTTTTGTTAATTTGTTTAATATGGGTTTGGATTTCTCGTGCTACTAATGTCGGCCTCATCGAATAACCCAGCACAATGATAAGAATTATGCTACCTGCCACAGGCGATTTCTAAAAATTCCGTAAAACTTTATTTCGAACAGCCTGTATATTGGGGACAGAGCTCCGGAAAGTGTGCAATTTCATGACTTCCTGTTCGTGATCGCAAATTCATTTTCATTTCTGCGTAGAAACAGTCCTGTAATAAATAGATGTCCGTATAAAGTACCGAGTAAACGCCAAAACTTGGAGCCGGAAAAGACATGATGGGTGTATCGACGTTGGAGAGGTTAGGTTTAGTGAGTCCAAGCGGGCTCAGTTTTGAGCTGGCATTGACTAGCAAGGGAATGCCACATTCAGTCTATCAAATAAAATAAATTTTATTAAATCCACAAATTAATTTCGTTTATAAATTTCGGTAAGCCGAAGGCTCGGGAAAAAAACGGATCTATCCACTCGAGTAGCGTCAAGCTCCTGTTTACGGGGCAGACAGTGACAATGTAGAATTATTTACAAATGTTTTGTACACAACGTGTACGATAATACAACATTCAAACAGCAAAAGACAGTATTCCTTTATATAAATCGGAAAAAGCGAAATTACTCTGCTTGCCGAGTGCACGGGGCCTACGAAAGTATAACACTCGGGATCGGGCCCCAGATACAATCTTTGGAATGCCACACTTATTGATACACAGCCGCAGAGCTTTTCGTAGAGGTTGATATTGGGGTTGTGGGTGAACGGCAGCGTAAATATCCTACTCCGGCAACGCGGTCAGCTTGGGCATCGCCTATTTATATATACACCGAAATAACCAGGTAGGCCACTGCGACAAAACGCTGCTATGTGACTCGCGTGCTCTCATATACATAAGCATCTAATGTCCCTATAATCAACTGCTCCTCCGCACCCACTCGCTGCTGTAGCTCGGTTGCTACGGCGTTCTGCTACTGAGCAAACGAGTCGCACGTCTTTTTCCCGGCCGTGACGACGACGTTCAAATGGGACATGAACGCAAAGAGCGCGTATGTGCCAAGCTTTGGGTGAACCTTGGAGAGTAGCACGTGATCAAAATTAATTACCAACCTTCCGCTATGGCGTCTTTCATAGCCTCTGCGGTATTTTGGGACATTTTAAGCTCCACCAGTCAATAACTCAACATCCTCATACTTTTGAGAATGCCGTGCCGATCGTGTGTCGGTAACAACTGCCCAGACCCCCTGCAGTTTGTTGAAGAATACAAGCAAAGGCTGCGCGTGTTTCAGCTTCCGTAGAAAGTCCAATGTGTGCATTCCAAAGACTGCGATAATAACAAACAAAATGCACGCTCTAATGGTAGATGATGGTGATATATGACGGAGCAGTCATTGTAACGTAGACGTGGTACTGAATTTTGCATTGATTGGCGATATGTTCGAGATACCAGTGGATCAAAGACTGCCTAGAAGTTATTCTTTTGCTGCTAATTCCAGGTACTGCTGTGACAATCAGCCAAGAAGGAATTTTCCACGCTGTCTGCGATGACGCTGAAGGGCTCTGATACTCAAACGGATACATATCACGCATCTCAGGATCACAACTTGACGCACGCGGATGGTCAGGTTCTATAGAAACAAACAGGACAAGACATGAAGCCAGGGGTGTCAGCATTCTGCCAGAGTACGTAAACCATAGTCTTTAGACTGCACGGTTGTGCGGACTTTCATGCTCATCTGAGAAAAACTCTGTAGTGTATGTTTTATTTGGGGCGGATGACGTAATGTATCTGATAGGCCCATCCTACTTCAGTTATGAATTGCTTGGAACTAACTACTTGTATATTGGGATAAGTGTGAGCGGAGTATTATTAAGTTATAGGTAAAACAAGGATTATTCTTCCTGGTTTCTAAAAGCACTGTATCTTCTTCTTCTTTCAACACTGATTACCATTCCGTAAACTTTGCACCAGGAGGAGCAGATGAAGGGTAAGTAAGGAGGTCAAAGAGACACGCGTCCGGACCCTATACACAGGGGGTTAAAGCATGAAAAGAAAGAAAGAAAAAAAGAAAGAAAGAAAGAAAGAAAGAAAGAAAGAAAGAAAGAAAGGAGAGGGAGGGAGGGAGGGAGGTACTAGGCTACTAGCAATGGAAACGCGTTCGGCTGCCCATCACGCCTACAATCGGTCAGTGAGGCCAGTCGATTTCATAAACTGTAGCAATGCCCGCGTCACTTTCTAAACTTGCGACGCGTGCGGTCATGACCTAATGACTTTTGCCTCTGAAACTGGTCTGTGACCTATAGCCGGTTTAACACACTCCGAAGAACGTCGCGTTCGATGATATAACGATCTCAAAGACACGACACGCGTTCGATTGTCTCTTCGCAGTTGTACGAGTCAAAAATGGGTGTGTCTCACATTCCAGTGAGGAATGAGTACGCTTTCGTAGAAGCCATTCCTAACCAGAGGCGGCACAGTGAAGTTGCATCACGGCAGCAGAAGTACAATTGCATTTGTAGCTTCAACGAAGGCTCAAGTCTGTGGAGACGATAGTTCAAGACATTCAGGATGTTGCACGAGCACTGCGTCTTTTCGTCATCAAGCAAACCAAGAACCCTTGCAGCACCTTTTCGTGACGAGAGTATGGGAACTGTCTCTGATCCACGGTCTCCTTCTCGCACACGCTGATCACTTGGTCCAGCTTCATGCATATAGTTGTGACATGGTAGTGGCTTCGGTACGAAAAGTCGTCTTTGAGCCCAATCTTCAAGCAATGTGAGTTGGCCCAGGAGGGCATCATCCGTTAAGATAGTACAACGTCACTGGCTGGCTTGACAAGAACTCCCACATCGGCGCTACGAATACCCGCATCTACGTCGCGAATGACACCAACGACGACATTCTCACCCAGCGGGACATGGGAGGTCATTCCATCCAGGTCTGTGACGCTCTGCAGTGTGCTCAGTGCGGCCGCATGCACAAGGTCAGTCGCCAGGACGTTCTTATACGGGTGTTCACTCTCATGTCAGCGACGACCCTGTCTGTGCCAGGAGCCGGTAGTCTGTACGTGTAGTCGGTACTCGTATACCATGTCCGAGATTTACATCCTATAAAGGTGCACTATAGTTGCCTGGCTAAAACGGCTATCAATACAGATAGACGTATAGTGTAAACGGTTGGGGACTACACCTGAACTAGAACCACGACAAAAACAAAACCACCTTTATGTTTATGACAGTGCAGCAGAAAACAAAAGAGAAGAATGTGCAACCAAGCTGTCAGGCATTATAAAATAAATTCTGGTTTACTGATTGTTATTAAGTAAAAAAAATTAATGAAAAAATTAAAAAGCAAAAGTCGGAACATTTCGCCGTCCCGATTGTGTCATGTCGGGACTCGGGACATTTACTCTAAAGTCTGGATTGTCCCGCTGAAATCCGGACGTTTGGGCGCCTTAATCACGACATAAAGTTTTTACATGTGTAATGTCGGCTCATAGGTATATCTAAAGCCCAAAGACCTCCTAATTAAGGCAAATGAGTTCTGCAGAATCCCGTAAGGTTTGAGGAAGTGTCATGAAACGGACAATTGTCATCCACGCGAATGTAGCAGGTAGCTACAAAGGGAACCCGTACGGGTTTCTTAGAAAGAAAGCTTCGTCGTTGAGGAATAATTCTTCCTGGCCCGAGATTCGAACCTGGGACCAACGCATATCTAGGGATGTTGCTTCGTGCTACCTTTCCTTTTCCTGACCTCTTAATTAAATAGCGCATGATATTCAATGGCTTCTCTGATTTGCACATATTTATTATATTTGCGCCACCCCATTCTTAGGCCACTCCAAGGGTACATGTCATGCTCTGAGGCCACTGTCACATCGGAGGAAATGACACTCTTCGGCCATTTTAGCAAGCGAAATAGGAATACAAGTGGAAGCAGTGATGCGCCCATTTCTCTCCCGCATGAGATACGCAATTGCGCTCGCGCGCAAGGAAAATTATTTCCCCAACATATCGTCATAGGCAAGCATAAAACATTATGGCTAAGTCGTCGCCGCGACTCTGACAAGAGAGCCTATAATGGTGTCATTATAGTGGTTTCTTTTTCCCCTCGATACAAGCAGGGTAATTTCGTTTTGGATCTCAGCAGAGTTACCAAGTTCAGAGTGAACTGCGAAGTGCCACGGTTTCATGGTCGGCACACAGAAATATCGGGCCAATTATTGTAGTTCTGTAGAGGAGCACTACAAAAAAAAAATTATAGGGGTTTACGTGCCAAAACCACGATCTGATTATGAGACACGCCGTAGTGGGGGACTCCGGAAATTTGGACCGCCTGGGGTTCTTTAAAGTGCACCTAAATCTAAGTACACGGGTGTTTTCGCATTTCGCCCCCATCGAAATGCGGCCGCCGTGGCCGGGATTCAATCCCGCGACCTCGTGCTCAGCAGCCCAACACCATAGCCACTGGACAACCACGGTGGGCGGGAGCACTACAGGTGAGCCTCATACATTTCCTATATCGACGATCGGTGAACCTTTCTCGAGCACCGCTTTACAAACCGCAGCACAGCGGATAACAACAATATACAGAGCCTTCAATTTGTCCTACCAAGGCACGTCGTCAAGAGTAAACTTAAGTCTGTGCAGCCTGCCTTTGAATGTTTCGTCGAAAATATGAGATTTGCAGATGTTGCTATGTGAACAGGGGAGTAGGATATCTGGTAGGCAAAATGGCAGGCCATGCAAGGAGAAAAACTCCCACGCTATAAGCGACGGACGAGTCTAGTTGAATGTGACAGAAACCTGCTCCCAAAAGTTCGCACACTCCTGAAATTATTGACAGCGGTCGACATTCAAGAAGGTAAAATCACATTTTCGGAACATGACGGCTGAGAAGCGGCTTAATCGAGTGGATCTCATATCCATTCACCGGGTGCCGGCCAGCGTCGACGAGGTTATCTCCGTGTTTATGGAGAAGCCCAAGCGCATGAAAATCGCGGTGTGTGGCAAATATTTGGATCCGGGACAAAACGACATGTTTTAGCAGAAATACATTATGCAGAAACTCCACTGGAGTTGTCAAAGTATGCGTAAGCATCGTACCACTTTCTCAACTCCACGCATACGTATGGCTGTTTACCGCGAATGACGAAGTATAGTAGACGGTTCATTAAATGCACGCTTTATTAACCTTGTAATATGGAGCATTTATTGAGCAACAGAAAGCTGTATCGGGAGTTTTTCATGTTGCTCTACAATTTTCTCATTGACACTTTTCGTCTAATTATAATATTTGTGAAGTTGATAATTAATTAAGACTAATTATTAATTAGGTGGAATGCAAAAAAATAATCTGAGTATCTTCAAGGGACGGCAAACAACATTACCTTGGTTCTGTCCAGCTACGTGGCATTTGCATATCTTTAAATCTCGGTGCATGATGGGACACCCTGCGTACGAGTATATATAAAATCATCCTAAACGCCATTTACGTCATATTATGACTATATTGAATTTAGCGTTCCACTATGAGGCCTACAGGCTTGGGCCCCCTCCGAAAAAGAAATCCTGGCCATGTCCCTGACTGTTAAACCAGGGATATAGAAGCGTTAAATTTATATAGATATGTGTCATACTTCTCTCCGCCAAGCGGCTCCTGCCAAGGTTCCTCCCTCGACAAGCATCAAATATCGTCCTCGTCCTCGGGAGAGAGACAGCTATCGGTTACAGGCGAAAAGGCCGTGCGTCGTGTCGTCCGCTACTGCTGCAGCCTCGCCAACTAAAAAAAAAAAAAAAAAAAACACTGGACACAGTCAGAGAACCCCAACACATACATAGTTATGAACACTAGTCCAGGAAGCCACAGAGGCTCGCACATGAACACGCATGGAACCCGCCGCGTTCGCTTAGCGGCTATGGTGTTTCGTTGTTACGCACAAGGTCGCGGGATCAAATCCCGGCCTCGGCGGCCGCATTTCAGTGGGTGTGAACTGCAAAAACGCCCGTGCATTGGGGGCACGTTAAAGATCCCCTGGTGGTCAAAATGAATCCGGAGCAGAGTTACCCACTACGGCGTGCCGCATAATCAAATTGTTATATTGGTACGTAAAAATGCAGAATTCAATTCAATTCCACACGCACGCACTTGCATAAACATGTACAGTTGCATAAATTTAAAAAAAAGATTATACAGATCCAACGCACATATTTGAATTTATGCGAAGCGATGATTTATTGAAGCGGTCAATTAAATGCTGTACAACTAACAGCAATGCGTAGAATTGTGTTTACATTCATCCTATGCAACGTGTAAACTCATGCAATTTGTGTTTTATTGCGATAGCAATTATATGGACACTTCAAGTAGATTTCTGCCGTCCGCTTCGCCGTCGCCGTGAGGTTCCGTATAAATTTGAAGGGTGATAAATCGTCGCCGCGCGCTGTATGCGCGAGTAAAAGCGCGCGGGGGACGCGCTATCTCGGAGAGCGAACGAACGGCGGAAAGCAAACGCGACTTCCGTCGCGCGAAAGACCGTATGGGGTAGGGGAGGGAGGAGGCGGGGCGACGCTGTGCTGCGGCGCCAAATGCGTATCTTGCAACAGGGCGCAAGGGGAACTGGCGACGCAATCTCCCGCGCGAACGGAGGAAAGCGGGAAGGCAGCGCGGGAGGGAGGGGCGGGCAGCTTCTACTCTGCCAACTAACTGCGCTTGTACTTTGCCCTGCAGCGGCCGTCACCCGCACCGTCTCTTAAAAGCAATCTCCACACGGCTCTGACCTTTGTATGCGCTGTGCATTCACCGCTCAGTTTCCGTTGAAGTGATAGGACCGCACGAACCTTCGCTCGCTGCTGGCGGCTGCGCTTGCTGCCAGCGTTTTGACAGTGGTTGTCTGCGGTCATCGAGTAGTGATCTATTCATGTTTGCTTGTGCGCGCTGACACCACGCTTGTTAATTCAGTTAGTAAGTGAATGTGTCCAAGTTTATGCAGCCGATAAAACTACTATCCCTACTCCGAATAGCTCTCTACTAATTTGCTGTCGCAATTAATGCTTCGCCTTTCGGGCGAAATTGCGACATTTTTTATGCAATACACCGCTCACAAGTAGTAGTAGTAGTAGTAGAAAACTTTATTTGGTGTTTTGTAATAAAGTCCCAGAGGGTGGAGCACTCAGTCCAGGGCCCCATTTGCTGCTGCTATCCGGCTGGCCCGGTCGATCAGGCATCGCTGGACACCGCTCACAAGCTATGCCGAAACGCAAACACCAAATCAGGTGGACGCACAGCGTAAGACGTCTACGCATCAGTGATGTCACGATGACGGAGGCGTCAACTACGTTGCCATTCCTCTTTCGCTAGTCGACGCAACGAAAGTGCGCGTAACCTAACATTGGAGCAGTGGAATTCATCCGACTTCAAAGTGCACGCCTTGATCCTGAACCCTAATTTACAGCTCCGTAGACGTGACTGCACCCTTCTAGCCCGTCAGTGGCTTGGAGTAGCTTTCTTCAAATACGTACTCCTTCTGATCAGAATGGCCAATAGCCCATTTTGTGACTTAATTCTGCGCGTGCAGCGAAACGATCGTGCACTTTCTTTGCGAGTGCACTCGGAAAGAGCAGCCCTCTCAGCCACGCTAGACCAACTAAACAAGCACCCATTCACGGAAATTAAAATTCTTGGAAACTGGCCTACACGAACATCAGCGCGAGCCGATATGAAGGGCACTGCAGCGTTATTTAAAAGGCACTGGACTGTGTGACAAGTTAGTGGTTGTGCATTGTGTGCACTAATACATAGAATGTATTAGTGGGAATGCTGACACTGTGTATGACTATGTAACGCAGACTGTGTGACGACGCCCACAGAAAATGTTCTGTAGTGTGTGTGTGTGTGTGTGTGTGTGTGTGTGTGTGTGTGTGTGTGTGTGTGTGTGTGTGTGTGTGTGTGTGTGTGTGTGTGTGTGTGTGTGTGTGTGTGTGTGTGTGTGTGTGTGTGTGTGTGTGTGTGTGTGTGTGTCCTCTGGTTAACTTCTCTTTCCTTTGCATTTCTCTCTCTCTCTCTCTTGTCGACGATGACAGGTGTATGCACAAAGCAGTACGATTGATATCTAGGTACACTAAAGGATTACGTACCTCTCGCGTAACAGCGAACGGCTAAATCAAATAACATCAAGTAAACTATTCCATTAAGATGCTATTCCACTGACATGGCGGTCTGCTTTAGAGGTACATATGAGCCGACATTAAGTATTCAGGTTATATATATATATATATATATATATATATATATATATATTATATATATATAATATAACCCGACTATATCCACGAGATACGGACCGACCGAGCAGCAGTGAGCAGACAGCAGTGGCCGCGCCAAACCCGGGTGGGCAGGCAAAGAACAAGTTTCGCGTCAACATTGCCTTGGAGCTGCGTTTTTCTTTTCTTTTTAATGAGACGCCAATAGGTAAGCTTAGCTTGCCATTATCTTTGTGCCTGCTGACTCCCTTTCTACAGTGAGGAGTAGCTTACCGCACCCCAATATCGCACCGGGAAAGTGGAAATCCCGAACTACACGGCACTTTCCTCATCACACCTACAATGATGGCTTCGCATCTTTCAACGTGCCTGTGATTTCTCTTAACCACTCTAATAACAAGAGAGATAGAGAGACAATCGCTGGAAAGATACTCCGCAACGTTCTCGCAGAGACGTTCTGACATTTTATTTCTATTTCGTCGAACACGGGCCTATATACTCGCATACAAGTCTTGATCCCATTGCATCGTGATCGGCCACGTTGCGTATACTATAGCGTCGCGCGAGAACCCATACAGTATACTCTCTCCGCCTCTTGGTACAGCACGAATCCTTCACACGAACGCGCAGAGAAGAGGGAAAAGCATATGCCGTCACAGTAACGCGCCGTCAACGGTCACTGATGTCAGCGCACGGCGCGAGCACGCTTCGTGCCAAACTCCGCGCCGGCGCGGAGATGCCGCCTGTATTCAATATGCGCGCGGTGCCGCACGCTTCGCCGCGTTGACTAGTTGCTGCCCGACGCGTACACCGCTTCGCATTCTGCACCGCAGCGCAGGCAGGAAGAGAGTGGTGCGCTTCCGGCACGGCGCAGCTCATCGCACTCGCCCTGCTGGCGGCGAAAACGGCCAACCGGAGAGGCAAAAAGAAAAGCCGGCCGCGCGCGGATTTCTCACGCGCGTTCGACCCGGCTGCTGACGAAGGGAGCTCCGCGCTCCAAAGGTTGCCAGGAAGTCAGGCGCGGCCATTCGCGCGGCCAAAAGCAATAAAACCGAGAAGCAGCGGCAGGCTTCGATTACCGCCGGCCTTCAGCGGGGCCGCAACAGGTGGCCGAGCGCGCCGCGCCGTCTATTTATTTATTCCCCAACGGTCGCGTCTTTGCGCGCCGCTTGTGTTTTCGCGCGAGCCGTGCGTGTAAGCACTAAATGCAGCGTGCAGTGGTGCCGGAGGCAGCGGAGAGGGAGAGAGAAAAAAAAATTAGGAGGTGTGAAGCGTACCGCACCGATCTATTCGCCACCTGATCACGGCGGTTGTGCGCTATCACGTCTATTTTTACTCCTTTCCCTGCAAAAAACACGCCTCGCTATGGCGAACAAGTGCAGCCTGGTGTCAATAGACAGTTTTAGCAGAGCGCCGCTTACGCTCCGCTCCGCTCAGATTTCACGCTCTGAGATAGTGCAGGGAACTGCGTAGATTTCGCATTTGATAAGCGCGTCTTGCCGAGACGCAAGCGACGCGCTATCAACTCGGCTTGCAAAACGACGAAGAGGCCGAGTAGACACGCTCCGCTCAGTCGGCTTTGCAGCGGAGCGAGGGATGCGGTCTTCGTTCCGCTGCTGGTATGAGCGTTGTGCGCAAGCGCAATAGCATTCCCGCTAAGCGGTTGTGTGGCATTCGCTAGCATATGCCGGTCCGAGCGGAGCGGACAGCAAGCGCTCAGCTAAAACACTCTAATGCGCACTGAGCGTTCTACGTACATTTCCGACGCTTCAAATAATGTGCGTTTTCGTTTTACGATGAAGCTCATCACTATGAATCCGACCTACCCGTCGCGATAGCCCAGTGGCCTTCCGCTGCCGAGCACGAGGTGACGGGTTCGATTCTCCATCGTGGCGGCGACATCTCAGTGGGGGCGGAACGCAAGAACGCCGGTGTACCGAGCTTCTGGCGCACCTTAATGAAGCCCATGGGGTCAATAATATGATCCAGCGCTCTGCACTATATACGGCGTCAGTCTTATCCGGTGTGACGCTTTCGATGTTAAACCTCGTGAATCAATCAATCAAGCTTTCGTATAAAACTTCCCATTGGGGAAAGAGAATTAACACGCCTTCGGAGAGTTGCGCATGAGCCTAAAGAGCACGTGCTGCCGCTTTCTTCCGGGCTTTTAAGCTGATGATTACGTGGGTTCCCAACAATCCAGAGGGCATTGTGGTGATGTCCAGCGAGTTCTGCTGGGGAAGGTCTATAGGCCGCGGATCTAGAGCGTTGCTTAGATAAAGACTCGGGGTCGTGGCGCCCAGACGTTCAGTCGAACATTTTATATAAGCTCTTATTGCCTTCGGATATAATCGCGGGATGTCGTGCATACCGTTTCCTCACATTTGTGCCTTAAGCACCTGAATGTTGGAGGTCATCCATGCTTCCATCATCAGCCCTGTGATATGAACGTGCACGTGACGTGCAATTGCAGTAAGCATGCAATGGAGTCGTCCTCATCACAAGTGGCGCCCTCGCGTTGCTGCGACAATACGATGCCACGTAAATCCACGTATAGCTGTGCAGTCACTCGTTCCTCGTCAGCTTTACTATTTCTATAGAGAAGTGTTATAGGCGCTGCCAGTCAATTTTGCTAAAGGGATACCAAAAGAAAATAATTAAGCGAAGTCTTTCAGAACGGACTGACAATATAACATAAGCGACATTTAACGAGAACACTGGCTTGAGGTGCCACGAAGAGAACTGGTGGCAATGACGCCTTAGAAAACCCGCCGCAATTACCTCCATGCGACTTCGTACAACACAGCTATATGCCTAGGCCGAAACTAGTTAATTTGCGCTTAGTAGTTAAATAACACGTTCACTTCTAAATTGGAAAGTGTACTCAACGCGAAAACTGTCATGGCGTTTTTCTGCGCAAAAGTGACCGAGTCCGCGAAGTCTACGACGTCGCGCAGTGGCGTCATTGGCCCCACTTAGTAACTTGAAAACAAGGTTATGACTTCTCCCTCATTTTTTTTTCCTTAATAAAACGGCACGCCCTTCTGCAGCATAAGCGCTTTCGGGATTTCCGAACGAGTAACCTTACCGTTCCTGTTTACCATACTTAATATTGTAGTAACAGCAGTAAAGCCACAAAGTGACTCGAGAGAGACAGAGATACAAACATTTATTTGTTGTGCTCCTCCGTATCATCGTCCTATATACGACCGGCGATCATGAAGATGACACTATCCCGCTTCAACCGCGGTGAGCACGTGTGTTTTCTTAAGACCACAACGCTCCTCCTCCGTGGGCTCGTTCTTCGCATGAGAACTGCATGTGCATTCGAAACACAAATCCTCACGCACGCTGTCTCGTTCGCTCATGAGGAAGGCGGATTGAGCGTTTGTTTGGAAGGGTAGAGCGCAATATCAAATTAAGCAGAAATTGTGCCGTCGAAATTCCTGTGTAAACTGAAACCGAGGAAGCAATACACGCGACTGCTGTCGGCGAAGCTCGTTTATACTGGCGCGCAGGAGATCACCGCAATCGGTGAGGAGGACGGCCGACTAAATGCAGAATATATAGGTGTGGCCGACATCAGGAGTTGTAAATGTTGCGGGACGTAAAAGCTTGCAGATATTAGAATAGTGTTTACATATTTCCGGCTAATCATAATGTTGATCAATTAATTAATTACGTGTTCATTTATGGTGCTCAGGAACCACTCTCCGGTGTAAATGCTGCGGTACGGGTACAGTAACAAAAATTAAGTAAAAAAAAGAGAGAGAACTACAAGAAAACGGAAGTAAAAAACAAAAGAAAAAGCAAGAACGAGGGAAATGATTAAAAAAAGAAATGATAGAACAATTCATCATATATTACGACAAAAAAAAACACACTAAATATAAAAGGCCCAATATGAAAAAAAAACACTTTACGTTCAAGAAAACTCAAGGTAAGTTAAAAAAATATCCGTCGGCCCTTCCACTCCGTGAAGATGGTTAACCAGCGAAGCTGAAACGTGCGGCCCCGGTGTTTATCAGTGCGTTAATCCCGAGGGTTCATTAAAGTATTTCTAAATTATGAGGTTACACACACGTTCAGCTGTGACGGAGAGAACGACGTCACTTACGGTATGCCCACAGTCCGCCGTTGTCGCTTCCGTTCGATGTCTCGAGATTGCTCGGCGGCATGGTTAGCAGCATTCGCCCGCCATTGCCGCTTGTGATTCTTGAAAATTGAATTGCTTCAAAATTAAATATGTCCGTTACGTAAGATAACGAATGGCTCATACCCCCGTCAACGCGGCCTCCCCATAATAACCCTACGCATAACCTACACCAGCCAATTCGGACCAAAAGTACCCGTCCCTCCAAACATTCGCGTTCAGTTAGTTATATCGCCCATACCTCGTAATATGCACCCAGAACACAATCAGGAGCGACGTGCAGACAGAGCTAAACATCTACAAAAGCGCTACGACCACGCCGCAGATGTAGCCTACGTGGACACCGCGGAATACCCCCACCAGAACGCCATGGCGGTCGCCGTAGTCGCGGGCTCGCAGTACCGCCTCGTCGCGGCCGCATCAACACTCACCACTCAAGCCGAAGAAGGAGAGGAAACGGCCATCGCCTTGGCCTATGCCTCTACCAATGCGCACTACACCATCAGCGATTCAAAAACGGCCATTCGCAACTACACAAGAGGACTCATAGCACCCCAAGTACAGAAAATACTCTCCTGCACTCCCGCCTCAAGGCAACGCCGCGTACAGATCATCTGGGCCCCTGGTCATTCGGGTCTGGCTGGAAACGAAGCCGCCCACGATGCCGCCCGAGCTCTCGCACACCAGGCGCATCATCCGTCTCCTGCGTCTTCCGATCTCGGTGGGACCATCACTTTCATCGCTCGATGAAGACTCACTTTGGACTTGTTGTTCACGATACTGCTCACGTGTCCTCAGTAGGTGACGCCGGTTACGTCGTAACCGTCTGCCGTCCTCCGTGGCTACCTCGTAAGATCTTGGTGCGACTCGTCCTAGCACTTGCGCCTTCCTGGCCCATGCCTTGTCTTGGACCCGTACGACTTCGCCTTTCTTGAGTGCTGGTAAGCATCTGCCACGAGCTTCGGGCTGTTTGTGTTTAGTCACGGAAACGCTTGAGTGGTGGCTGAAGTCTGGAAGTCTCGTGCGCAGGCGTCTGCCTTGGAGGAGCTCACCCGGTGAACGACCATCTTCGAGGGGTGACGAACGGTAGCTGAGTAGCCCAAGCCAGAAGTCCTGTTTTGTTTCCGCCGTCTTCTTCATGATTCGTTTTACAATTTGAACGCCTTTCTCAGCGAGACCGTTGGACTGAGTAAATCTGGGGCTAGACGTCACATGCTGGAAGTCGTACCTGGAGGCAAAATGTGCAAATTCATAGGATGAAAACTGAGGTCCATTATCGCTGCAAACTTCTACTGGGATGCCATATCTAGCAAAAATGGCACTCAGCTTTCGACTTCTGGGAAATTGGACAAAGCATCGAAGACACAAAGGTATGAATTTCCACCTTGCTGGAAGATGTCGACTCCGACTCTGTACCACGCGTATTGCGGTGCGGGCCTTAAAAATAGAGGCTCACTTTGCTGAGCGTAAGCGTACTTGCGGCAGGATGCACAGCGCTGTAGCATCTTCTCGATGTCCACGTTAAGCCCTGGCCAGAAAACCAAACGTCGAGCTTTTGCTTTGGACTTATTCATACCCAAGTGCCCTTCATGAATGCGGTCGAGTATTTCTGGCCTCAACGACTTAGGGATAACCACTTTGCATCCCTTAAATAAAATGCCCTCTACGAGTGACAACTCTGATGCGAATGGTTTCAATGTGCCTTCAAGATTTCCCTTGCCGCCTAAGTGGTTGATAACAGCTTGCAACTCGGTATCGGCTGCCGTTTCCTTTTTCAGGCGATCCATGGTCTTTTTGCTTACCAACTCGGACACAATTCTTGTTGCATGGACTTCCACGTCCTCGTTGAATCCATCGGTATCCCCTGCGGCAGTTGGTGACGCCCTTGACAGCATGTCCGCCAGGAGCAGCTGTTTGCCTGGCACGAAGTGAAGATCAAAGTCATAGGTGAACAAACGCTGAAAGAAACGCAGAAGTCGCGGAGGCATATCACCAATAGCTTTTGTAGCTATGGCAATTAACGGACGATGGTCAGTTTCAATAACAATCTTGCGTCCATATACAAACTGGTGAAACTTTTCGCAGCCGTAGGTAATTCCCATCGCTTCTTTCTCGATCTGAGAGTATCTTTGTTCTGCAGCGCTCACAGCGCGGGATGCATAGGCAACTGGCCGCCAAGCGTCACCGTCACGTTGCAGAAGAGCTGCTCCTAGCCCGCATTTTGAAGCATCTGCAGAGATTTTTGTTTCTCTGGACGCGTCAAAGATGGCGAGCAGTGGTGGTTTGCTTAGATGCTCACAAATAACTGCCCACTCGCGCGCATGGTTCTCTGTCCATTCAAAAATGGCGTGTTTCTTTAAAAGACTGCGCAGCAGGTTCGTCTTATCGGCCAGGTTGGGTATGAATTTGCCAAAGTAGTTCGCCACGCCTAGCATCCGGTGTACGGCCGCCTTGTCTACCGGGTGAGGTAATTCGCCCAGAGATGTGCTCAACAAAGGGTTTGGTTTTATGCCCTCTTTGGATATGACGTCACCCAAGAAATCAATTTCAGTGAGCCCGATCTTGCATTTATCAGCATTAAACGTCAAACCTGCCTGTCTGGACAACTGCAAAGCATGCCGGAGGCGCGCATCGTGCTCATCTTTTGTAGCTCCATAGATTAAGACGTCGTCAACATACACGTGCTCTCCCGCAGCTCGGTCGAAGATTTCGCTCATCGCCTTCTGGAAAACTTCTGGCGCGGCCGCTATACCGAACGGAAGCCTTAAAAAACGGTATCGCCCGAACGGTGTGCTGAATGTGCAGATATATGCATCGTTCTGCATCGCGGTCACGCGCGCGACCGCATGGTCACATTCAGAGAAATCCTCCTCCACTACTGCAGAGAGCCGTTACGCTACCCCCAGCACACAAAACACTGAATAAATCCCAATCCACCACTTCGCGACTACTTCAGACGCGAACTTTCCCAAACCCCGTGCTATACCACCGAATTTACCCCGATGCATACTACCCACTCTGCAAAGCCTGCGAGGCCCGCGCTGACCTCGCTCACATCATCTGGGCATGCCCGAAAGCTACTCCCACCAACACCCACCGCACTAACACTACACGCATCATAACTAGGGCCGAGCAGTGGGAGACTTTGCTGCTCAGCTTGGACCCAGAAGAGAAGCTCTGGGCCGTCCGGATGGCCGAAGACGCCGCCAGAAAGTAAGGGCTGGCCGCCGTCTGAGGAAGGGGAGGCCTAGGGGTTATTCTCCCAACCCCCGCCGCCCCCAGACCCCATCATGGACACAATAACGTTTTATCTCTCTCGGTCGCCATTACGACGACAGAAGAGAAGTGAAATTCTACGCTGGAACGACTAACGGCAACGCAGCCAGCTGTGGAAGCAGACCAAACATATACAGGGTGTCCCAGCTATCACGCAGCACGATTTAAAAAAAAAAGAGGAACGGCGTTACGCGAAGCAAACCTAGTGCGTATTGTTTCCAGTGCAGTGGAGTAGCCGCCAGCAATATTTTCGTTACTGAGATTTAATTAGCTAATTGTAATTAATTATCTAACTCGAGAAGTACTGCCCTAATTATCAAAGTGTCAATGAGAAGATTGTAGAGGAACATGAAAAACTCCCGATACAGCTTTCTGTTGCTCAGTACGTGCTACATAAAAGTGTTTTTCCGAGCATGAAAGAAGCCCGCGAATACATGCGAAGTGCCTCGAGCGGCCAGTCGCGCGGCAATTCTGCGTTGAAGAGTACGGATTTCTGTGTACAACTTGAGGAAAGCTGTTGGAAAAATGAATCCTCTAGATAATATGGGAACAGTACCGAGAGAGCGCAGAACCAGCATTGAAACGGGTTTAATGTCAGCAGAAAAGTGTAAGGCTGTATAAAAGAGTAGATAGACCACGAGGATTGATCTCAAAGACCTCACACAACGGTACAGAATCTACAGAATAACAAATCGGAATAATTGCTGTCTTGTGAAGGCGAATTATAAATTTGGTCTTAGCAGCATTCAAGTTGTAGTCATTCATTATCTTTATACCTTTCAGAAAAAAAAAGAAAGGAAAGAACACGCTGGACTGCATGATACGATCATCATCAACAGTGTGAATTTAGAAGAAAAAAAATCTTGATGTCATCGGCACATTGAACGAAAGAAGAATTTCGAATAGGGGAAAATGTCATTAACAAAAACTAAGAACACGAGTAGCCTGATACGCTTGAGGGACGCCGCTAATTGCCTTGAACAAAGAGCACGGTTGTCCACTGACGTTAACGTAACATGATCTATCAAGAAGATAACAGTGCAAAGGGTTGACAACTCAAGAGTTAACACCAAAGTGCGTAAGGTTAATTAGTATCAGCTAGTCACTGACCACGTCAACTGCTTTGCTGAAGTTTAATAATCAAGCAAGCAAGCAATCAATCAATCAATCATGTTTATTTAACGTGCCCAGGAACAATCGTAAGGTCTGAGTGCTGGTGCATGCATACATTAAAAACCAAAACCAAAAACACTGCAGCGGAATATCATTTTAAAAAATAAATGAATAAAAAGAAAAAAAATGTGAAAATAAGAGAGTACTTACAACAAAGCGCAAAGTTAATACAAAAGAAAATTGAGGAGAAGGGCACTTGAACAATGCTTGAAATTATAAGACAACAAGGCAAAGCTCGGAAAAGAACGATGACAACGAGTTATGAAAGATATCAAGATCACGAAAGTAGGCGTTATAAGGACTCGCTTATTTAACGTGCCCAGGAACAATCCTAAGGTCTGAGTGCTGTCGCATGCATACATTAAAAACCAAAACCAAAAACACTGCAGGGGAATATCATTTTAAAAAATAAATGAATAAAAATAAAAATTGTGAAAAGAAGAGAGTACTTACAACAAAGCGCAAAGTTAATACAAAAGAAAATTGAGGAGAAGGGCACTTGAACAATGCTTGAAATTATAAGACAACAAGGCAAAGCTCGGAAAAGAACGTCGACAATGAGTTATGAAAGATATCAAGATCACGAAAGTAGGCGTTATAAGGACTCTCTATTCTGTGGACGGTTGAGTGTTCGTGATGACAGGCAGGAACATGGAAAGGTCTATGTTATCTGGTGATCGGCGCTACATGCACATGCTCGCAGTGTTGAACGAACTTGCCAAACTAGCTGAGTTGACGCACTTTATCCGCCCATTTTTTTTTTTTTTTTTCATCCAAGTTCCGGAGTCTTTCTTCAAAACTAATTTTGCTATGCACTTCGCTGACTTCAAAAGAAGTCCAACCCACGTCACCTAGCACTGCATCATTTGCGGTTTTGCCTCGGGCCCCCAATGCCAATCGGACCACCGACCATTGGTTAACTTCCAACGCCGACAAGATCTATAATTTTAAGCACAGAATCACATTTGCAGACGCAAGCGCTGGCACCATTACTACTTTCCAGACTTCTCGCACCACCTCATATTTAGTGTAGCTCCATTTTGCTCTGTTTCATTAATGCTACATTCCGCTTCCTTTTCATCGTCAGATTATATTGGCGGATGGTTGAGTAGGTCTTTCCTCCGTATATGTATATACCCAGGCATCTATGTATATTGCTTGACTATGGGTAGGATTTGCTGTTGAATTGGGAACCCGTCATTACGCGTGTTTTCATTAAAGATTATAATTCCCAGATTTATTTGTGCCTAAAGTTAGGGTATAGATATGTCACTTTATTTCCACACGTATTCGCAAGTCTCTGTAAATCCCCTGTCGTGTCCACTAGTAGCACTATGTCGTCCACTATGTGTTCTTTCGGAATGGCTATACTAACAACACAAAAGGAAGGCAGGTTGAAAACGCGGGATGATTGGCAGTGCAGTGTACTGAAGCCAACCATTGCTGGCTGTTATTCAATCTGGACACAAGTTACACATTACGAAAGTGATTGAGCTTCCTCTTCTACGAAGCCAGGTCTTTCGCGCGGTAGTACAATCCGTCGGTATACCTGACACCCTATACATGCTGCCCTATAGGAAAGCGGGTCCCGTCCGGCGCTGTACCCGACCAGTGTAACCATGTATAAAGAGACGAAAGTAACTTCCGAGGCAGTCCCGCCAATTTGAAATTGAAGTTATAGGTATATATTTCAGCGCTCCTTTGTCGATAAAGTACGGGGAGTCATTGTGGAAGTCAAGCAAGACCAGATGTGGCACTTAAGAGAGTGGCCCATAAAGAAAGTTGTTGGGCTAGCTGGGTACATGTTCGTGAATAGTACGTCCGTCACAAGTACGTTAGCACGATGGCAGCAGTGATTCCAGATGACGTTCCCTGGAATATTTGCCTGATCATGGCTCTACTGCGTGCCACGAATATAGCAAAGTTTAACACGTGTGGGCCACTATAGTTTGTGGGAACAGTGTACGGTGTACACGGCTATGAGTATAGCGAGCAGAACCTAGCCAAGTAGAAGGAAGTCTCGCGGGTTCCGTGCTGACGGGAGGATACCGGACAAGTTGAATGGTCAATACGTATACGTTGGTCCGATACGGGAAAACACTTGAGTGAATCACGCCATCGCGCCTTCAAAACCACGCGGCATTTTCGCGAACCCACTGAACGCTTTCCCGAAGCATCGCCTTTGAGAATGCACTGACTGCCGTGATAATTCAGTAATAGAAGAGGTATATACCACCGTCTCTACCATTTACTTGAGCCTATAGATCGTCTGCACTTTCTCATTCCTGCCCGTCTTTTCAACACAAACACGCGTGGAATCACGGTCCGCATTCGCGCCATAGAACTGTTCGTACGAGCAGGAGCCAGTCAATCCAAATGTTGGACATAGAGAAGGCAGCTTGCCAATGCAAACGGCTCTTACGAACGAAAAGCTTTTGTGAATACGGGTCCCGTCTTTTACTCAAGGCCGCGTGGTAGCTGATGCCACAAAAATGAAGGGGCTACGCTACATCGCTAAATGAAGGACAGAGAACCGTTGCGTACACAAAAATGAAACCGGTCCTTAAACGGGACCCATTGGGTTCGTTGAGGTTCGCTTCAGGCAACAGCTGGCGGAATGCTGACGGATGTGGCGGAACGCAACTGCTCGGTTCCCGGATGGGTGCTGGTGCCACACCCCCGACCGGCGATTGACAACAGCGCCCGCCAAATGGCACAAGCGGCGTGCCGCGTATAGCAACCATGGCGATGATGGCGCCGCAATGAAATGTGCGCATCTAACATTAGCCATGGGCTTCCAACAAAAGCTTAGTGGCGGGCACGCTGGCGCTGCACTTGTTAAACCGCCACAGGTAAGCCGCCATGAAAGGAAAACGTGTCGATCTGTCTTTACATGGCGGGAAAGGGGGCTTTTGTTTTGTCAGTGCGTCTACCGGGCTCAACCTTGTTATGAAACGCTGCTGCTCGGCGATGAAAATTGCAAGTTCATTTGCTGTGGTTTCTTCGAAAAGGGCCTATAGGGCTGGGCGAATATTCGAAGTATCGAATACGAATTGAATACTACACGCTAACTATTCGTATTCGAAAAGGAACTATTCGGTATTACCAAAAGGCATGCAGCCACATATTTTGCAACAACCGTATGTTGAAGTCTGGTTACAGTTCTCCGTCTGCTTCACAAAGTATCACAAACTATCAGAAGTGAGACAACGACGAAAGTGTTCGCAGCAATGCGCAAACAAAATTGGTCATGCAGGCTCTGTTTTTTGGTTTCGCGGCAGAAGCGTAGGTGAAAACCTGTGATTTGTCAATTAATGTTTTGGCAGTCTATATGGTTATGTAGCAGTATTTGTTGTTTTATGCTGCTACCTGCGCGATTTTTCTTACAACGGGTGCTTTTACGTTTCACACAAGTCCTTCAGCACCTTCCCCCCCCCCCCCCCCCACACACACACACACACACAACTTCTGATCTTTTTTTCGGCATCCATTTATTTATCCTTTTTGGTAAGCTAGTTATACAGCAGCCATTCTCTCTTCGAAAACTTGCTGGCAACCAGGCTATAAAGTTGTTGAGAATCTATCCGTGCACTCTTCTTAATGAAAATTAGTGATCTTGCGTTTAAAACTGATCATTTGTCACTGATAGTTGTCTTTTTTGGCCTAGTCAGTGCAGGAGTCATACCTAATTGTACCGAAATAAGTATTCTTGCTATAAATATACGCGCCTGCCCTTGACTATTCAATATTTGATACTTACTATACGTATTCGAAAACGTTCACCCACCTTAGATCTAAGCATGTCTGCGCAGTTGCTATCCTTAGTGCAATGGTAGTGAATCCATATACAGCATGTTTCCTTTTTTTAACTTTGAACACTTAAAAAAAGAAGAAAAATAGCCCGCTAATGTTACTCGAATTACGTCACTACCGATTAATCATGTGCCCAGGCAGCCATCATGCAAGAAAAAGCAAAGCAATCACTTCACTAATTAAACTATTTAATAAAATTAAACTTCCTACTTACAAACTTCATGGAACATGCGTAAATTGGAAAGTTGGAGGAAATCGTCATAAAAGTCTAGTTCCGTGTTTGAACATTTATAAACGGTCATTTAAACCACAATCATCATCATCATCATCATCAGCAGCAGCAGCAGCAGCAGCAGCAGCCTATATTTTATGTCCACTGCAGGACGAAGGCCTCTCCCTGCGATCTCCAATTACCCCTGTCTTGCGATAGCTGATTCCAACTTGCGCCTTCGAATTTCCTAACTTCATCATTCCACCTAGTTTTCTGCCGTCCTCGACTGCGCTTCCTTTCTCTTGGTATCCATTTGTAACTCTAATGGACCACCGGTTATCTATCCGACGCATTACATGGCCTGCCCAGCTCCATTTTTTTCGCTTAATGTCAACTAGAATATCGGCTATCCCCGTTTGTTCTCTGATCCACACCACTGTCTTCCGGTCTCTTAACGTTTGGCCTAACATGTTTCGTTCCATCGCTCTTTGTGCGGTCCTTAACTTGTAATACTCGTGCTTCTTTGTTAACCTCCAAGTTTCTGCCCCATATGTTAGCACCGGTAGAATGCAATGATTGTATACTTTTCTTTTCAACGACAGTGGTAAGCTCCCACTCAGGATTTGGCAATGCCTGCCGTATGCACTCCAACCCAATTTTATTCTTCTGTAAATTTCTTTCTCGTGATCAGGGTCCCCTGTGAGTAATTGACCTAGATAAACGTACTCCTTTACAGACTCTAGTGGCTGACTGGCGATCCTGAATTCTTGTTCCCTTGCCAGGCTATTGAACATTATCTTTGTCTTCTGCATATTCATCTTCATCCTAATTCTTACATTTTCTCGATTAAGGTCCTCAATCATTTGCTGTAATTCGACTCCATAGTTGCTGAATAGGACAATGTCATCTGCAAATTAAAGGTTGCTGAGATATTCGCCGTTGATCCTCACTCCTAAGCCTTCCCAGTCTAAGATCTTGAATCTTCTAAGCATGCAGCGAATAGCATTGGAGAGATTGTGTCTCCTTGCCTGACCTCTTTCTTGATCGGTATCTCTCTACTTTTCTTGTGGAGAACCAAGGTAGCTGTGGAATCCTTGTAAATGTTTGCTAAGATATTCACGTATGCCTCCTGTACTCCTTGATTACGCAATGTCTCTATGACTGCTGGTATCTCTACTGAATCAAATGCCTTTTCATAATCTATGAAAGCCATATAGAGAGGTTGATTGTACTCCGCTGATTTCTCGATAACCTGATTGATGACATGGATATGATCCATCCCTAACTGAAGCCAGCCTGTTGGTTGGCTGAAGTCAAGTGTTGTCCTGATTCTATTTGAAATTACCTTGGTGCATATTTTTTACAATACCTAAGCTAATTCTTCAATTCTTTAACGTCTCCCTCCTTATGGATTAGTATAATGTTGGCGTTCTTCCAGCTCTCTGGTACACTTGAAGTTCTGAGGCATTGCGTATAAAGGGCCGCAAGCTTTTCAAGCATGATATCTCCTCCATCTTTGATTAAATCTACTGTTATTCCATCTTCTCCAGCAGCTTTTCCCCTGGTCATGTCTTTCAAGGCCCTTCTAACTTCATCGCTAGTTATAGAAGGAGCCTCTTTATCCGGTTCATCCCTATTTCGAATGAAAGTAACTTGGCTGTTTTGGGCACTGTACAGGTCAGTATAGAATTTTTCCGCTGCTTTTACTATGTCATCGAAATTGCTGATGATATTACCATGCTTATCTTTCAGTGCATACATCTTGCCTTGTCCTATGCCAAGCTTTCTTCTTACTGATTTAATGCTGCGTCCATATTTTACGGCTTCCTCAATCTTTCCCACGTTATAATTTCGAATATCCCTTACTTTCTTCTTGTTGATCACTTTTGACAGTTCAGCGAATTCTATATGATCTCTTGAGTTGGAAATTTTCATGTTTTGTCGTTTCTTTATTAGGTCCTTTGTTTCTTGGGAGAGCTTACCTACTCGCTTGGAATGGTACCTCGAGCGATTCAACATCTATCCGGATGCTATGGCTGGCTTTCGTCGAGGTCGCTCGTCCATCGACAATGTTATTGACCTCATTACCTGGGTCCAAGAACAGAAACTCCTCAAGCGCCTACCAGTTGCACTTTTTCTCGATGTCAAAGGAGCATACGACAACGTCGCCCATGAGGCCATACTGAACTCACTTGAGGCTGTGGGAGTTGGTGGCCGGATGTATCAATGGATTCGGGACTATTTGACCGAGAGGTGCTTTTTCTTACAGACTGAAGACGGCCCAACTTCGGAACATTACATCTGCCGTGGTGTGCCGCAGGGTGTAGTGCTGAGCCCTATATTGTTCAACCTCGTCTTGGTAGCACTTGTGGAGTATTTACCGCGGACAGTTCATGTCTCTATATACGCCGAGGACATTTGTATCTGGGCCTCTGCAGTGACTCGGCCTCAGGTTCGGGCCAGGCTTCAGCGGGCGGCAACCATGACGGCGTCTTATCTACGAGAACAAGGCCTCAGTGTGTCTACAGAAAAATGCGCATTGGTTGGCTTTACACGCAAACAAATGTCACTGTATCCAGTTTCAATCAACGGTCAAGCTGTGTCCTATTTTAAGACGCATCGCTTTCTGGGTGTCATCATCGACCGTAACCTCTCGTGGACCCCTCACTGCGTCTACGTGAAGAAGTTATTTAAATTTCTCTGCGGGAAAAACTGGGGTGCACCTGTCCATTCCATGCTGCAGCTGTACAGGGTACTGTTCCTGGGACTCCTTCGTTACAGTCTGCCAGTTTTGTCAAATGCATGCAAGACGAACATTCGCGCTCTGGAGAGCATACAAGGTCAAGCCCTACGCACGTGTTTAGGGCTGCCTCGGTGCACCTCAACAACAGCAACAATAGCCATCGCGAGAGACCATACGATCCAGACACACGTAGCTGCCGACTCCCTCAGAGCGCACATTCGTCATCTGTCAACGATCCCCGACCATCACTTAGCTTCCCAACCAGCGGAGAGACCTCAAGCGACCTTTTCAAAAGTGATAAGCGCCCATCAAGAGTGGATACCGTCATCTTTTACACCGGCGTCGAAGCCTTCATCTCCCCTGTGGTGCCTGTGACAGCCTCAAGTGAATTTTACTATTCCCGGAATCATCCATCGCTGGCTCTGAAGCAACTGACGCTCCTATTAATGCACCAGACATATCCGGACTACATACATATATATACCGACGGCTCGACCTCACCTACCAGCTCAACTGCCGCATTCGTCGTTCCAGCCAAGCAAGTTGCAGTTAAATTCAAATTGTCACATATGACTACATCTACGTCGGCAGAACTTGCAGCCCTCCATGCAGCTTTGACCTACGTCACCGAAGAGCCGGCACAGAAATGGGTCATATTCTGTGACTCTAAGGCAGCCCTTCAAAGTATCAAGTCAGCCTTATATCACAGAACTTACGAGCAGATGGTATCCGACATCGGGGAAGTACATCACCATGCTCTGGAAACAGGGCACAGCATAGTCTTCCAGTGGATTCCTGCTCACTGTGGCATCATCGGTAACGACATTGCTGACAGGGCTGCCCGATCTGCCCACGAAGACACCCAGACGCGTACAATACCTTTGGCGAGGACGGACACTGCCAGGGAACTTCGTCTGCTTGCACGCAAAACGTTACAAGCTTTATGGAGTTCAAGTGCCTTCAATTGCCGATTATATAAGTTGGACCCCTTGCTATGGCTACAACTGCCATCTAGCCTTTCCCGCGGCGAAGCAACCTTGCTGTGCCGCTTGTGGCTGGGAGTGGCGTTCACGAACGCTTACTCACATCGTATGGGAATGGCCGAGAGCCCGATGTGCGACTCCTGTTTGCGCGAGGAAACCATCGAGCACCTATTGTGTACCTGTCCTCGCTACGACGTACAACGCCTCTCTCTCAGGACAACTTTAAATCGGCTGGACTCGAGACCGTTATCTGAGTCAAAGATACTCGGACCGTGGCTACACCCGCCATTGGCACAAAAAGCGTTGCGTGCATTAGTACAGTATTTGAAGTGCACCGGTTTAAGAGACCGCCTATAGTGTCCCTGTACATCGTCCCACGTGTACTCAGTGCTCATTCTCTCCACATTTTTCTCTTTCTATTTCCCCTTTCCCTTACCCCTAGTGCAGGGTAGCAAACCGGATGCTCTTCTGGTTGACCTCCCTGCCTTTCCTCTCCTTGCTCTCTCTCTTACCTATACTGGTTGCCTTGTTGCCTTACCTCCCGCTTTAATTGCTGCTTCTGAGATCAACCTGGTTACGGTTTCATTCATTACCTCTATGTTGTCTTTATCTTCTTTTTCTAAAGCTGCATATATCTTCTTTTTCTATAGCTGCAAGCACCAGCCTGAATTGGTCTGCTTTTACCCTTACTGTCTCTAGATTGGCCTGTTTCCTCTTGACTAACTTACACTCTTTCTCTCTTCAAATTGAGAGAAATCCTAGACCTCACTAACCTATGGTCACTGCACTTTACCCTACCTAACACTTCTACATCCTGCACTATGCTGGGATCCGCAGAGAGTATGAAATCTGTTTCATTCCTTGTTTTTCTATTAGGGCTTTTTCAGGTCCACTTCCTGTTGCTGCGCTTCCTGAAGAAGGTATTCATTATTCGGAGCCTATTCCTTTCCTACGAATTCTACCAACATCTCTCCTCTAGTGTTCCTAGAATCGATACCTTAGTTGCCAATTGCTTGCTCACCAACCTGCTTTTTCCCCTCTTTTGCATTGAAGTCGCCCATGACTACAGTATAGTTACTGAGTTTGCACCTTTCTCATTGCTAATTCAACACCTTCATAAAACTGTTCTATTTCTTCATCATTGTGACTAGAGGTTGGGGCGTAGGCTTGTACTACCTTAATTTTGTACCTCCTATTCAGCTTTATTACGGCGACTGCTACCCTCTCATTAATGCTGTAGAATTCATGAATGTTGCCCGCTATTAGAACACTGCACGGGTCGATTTTTTCAGCCCGGGCCCGGCCCGGGCCCGTTTTTACGTTGGGCGGCCCACCCGAGCCCGATCAAAACTTTTATGGCGAGACCCAGGCCCGGCCCGGGCCCGGAAATAATCTACGTTACCCGCCCGGCCCGGCCCGCCAGTCCTTTACCTTAGGCCCGAGCCCGGCCCGAGCCCGACTCGAAACCGGTCCGAACCCGGCCCGAGACCGAAAAATAATGTTTTCAGAGTTGAGACGCCCGAGAATAACTCGCTGCACGTCACATGCACACCACCAGAAAGCACGAGCCCGGCCCGGGCCCGCGTCAAAAAGCCCGAGCCCGGCCCGCCGGGCCCGGATCAAAAAGCACACGCCGTGCCCGAGCCCGGCCCGAGCACGTAAAAAAACTGTTCTACCCGGCCCGGCCCGGGCTTTCGGTAAGCCCGAGCCCGTGCAGTGCTCTACCCGCTATGTTGTTATGGACTAGAAATCCTACCCCGGATTCTCTCTTATCTGGAAGACCTCTGTAGCAGAGGACGTGGCAGTTAGTCAGCACTGTGTAAGCCCCACCAGTTCTTCTAACCTCACTAAGGCCAATAATATCCCAGGCAATGCCTGATAATTCTTCAAATAGTCCTGCTAAGCTAGCCTCACTCGATAGGGTGCGCGTGTTGAACGTTGCAAGGTTCAGTTTCCATTGGAGGCCTGTCCAGACCCAGAGATTCTTAGCACCCTCTGCCGCGTAGCAGGTCTGACCGCCGCCTTGGTTAGGTGCTGCGCAGCCACTGGGGACTGAGGGCCATGTAAACCGCAATGCTTGATCTCAAATTATTTTTTGAAAATACCTGATTACGCACGCAGCACTGCGAAGCGTGGCTCGCGGTGCAACCCTCCTTTAACGTAGCAGGGTGGTGTAAAATCTGCGGCGTGTGTAATCAGGTAAATTCCACAAATAATTTGAGGCCAATTATTTGGGATTGCATGGCCGGTTAGAAATGTTGAAACATGTCATTAGACTTGAATGGCGATTTCCTTCCCCTTTTCAACAGAAATATGTGCCGTGAAGTTTGTAACTAAGAAGATAATTAATGCAATTAGTTTAATGAGTGAATTTATTGCTTTGATATTTCTTTTGCGGCGGGGGGGGGGGGTATGATGTCCGCCTGGGCACATAATCTGTAGTGAAGTGATTCGAGTAACTTTTGTGGGATTTCTTTTTTCAAGTGGTCAAAGTAGAAAAAAAAACCTCCGTCCGTCCGTCTGTCCGTCCGTCCGCCCGCCCGCCCGCCCGCCCGCCCGCCCGTCCGTCCGTCCGTCCGTCCGTCCGTCCGTCTGTCCTGTCTGTCTGTCCGACGACGGACGGACGACGGACCGACGGACGGACGACGGACGGACGACGGACGGACGGACGGACGGACGGACGGACGGACGGACGGACGGACGGACGGACGGACGACGACGGACGGACGGTCTGGTCTGGACGGACGTCTGACGGACAGACAGTCGGTCAGTCAGTCAGACAGACAGACAGACAGACAGACAGACAGACAGACAGACAGACAGACAGACAGACAGACAGACAGACAGACAGACAGACAGACAGACAGACAGACTAGACGACAGACAGACAGACAGACAGACAGACAGACAGACAGACAGACAGACAGACAGACAGACAGACAGACAGACAGACAGACAGACAGACAGACAGACAGACAGACAGACAGACAGACAGACAGACAGACAGACAGACAGACAGACAGACAGACAGACAGACAGACAGACAGACAGACAGACAGACAGACAGACATGTATTTATGTCTACTGCCGGACGAAGGCCTCTCCCTGTGATCTCCAATTCTCCAAGGTTCTCAACGTGCACTTAAATATAGGTGCACAAGCATTTCCGCTCCCACCGAATGAGGCCGCCGTGGTTAACACTAATGAATACGGTAAACACAGAATTTTTAATTTGTAGCAGATTTCTTAGAGATCACACGAGGGATATAGGTTTCGGCGGTTTCGGTTTTAATTTGTAGAAAATTCTTTCTTGTGTCATCGGTTTTGAATAATGCGAACACCTACATTTAGTTGAATGTTTTATGTTTTAGTTGAACGTATGAATGTTTTATTCACACGAAAACTTAGAATTGTTTTCATAGGAAGATTATATATCAACTTTTTTTTTTTGTCTGTATGAAACGACGGCATGTAGGACAATGAAACTTATACCGGGCGCTTAATTCAGCATGCAGTGACAGGCATGTCTTAGCGAAGAATTAACGGCGGTAAAAACTATGTACGCCTAATAGTTATGAATCGCTTAAAAATAAATAGGGGAAAAAAACCTGTTGAAACACTTGCAGTATATTGGTTCCGGCCTCTTGCCTATTTGAAATTTAGAAAAGCCCTTAGGACTATATTACAGCATTTCTCCATAACATTTTTTTTATTATTGTGGTGTCTTACGCGCCAAAATCACGATGTGATAATGGGGCATGCCGGGCCAGAACTGCGTATTAATTTTGATCACATGGAGTTCTTTAACACCCATCTAAATCTAAAAAAAATTCGTCGGCCCTTCCACTCCGTGAAGATGGTTAACCAGCGAAGCTCAAACGTGTGGCCCCGGTGCTTATCAGTGCGTTAATCCCGAGGGTTCATTAAAGTATTTCTTAATTATGAGGTTACACACACGTTCGGCTGCGACGTAGAGAACGACGTCACTGACGGTATGCCCGCAGTCCGCCGTTGTCGCTTGCGTTCGATGTCTCGAGTTTGCTCGGCGGCGTGGTTAGCAGCATTCGCCCGCCATTGCCGCGTGCGATTCTTCGAAATTAAATTGCTTCAAAATTAAATCTGCCCGTTACGTAAGACAATGAATGGCTCATACCCCCCGTCAACGCGGCCTCCCCATTACGACGACTGAAGAGAAGTGAAATTACACGCTGGAATGATGAGCGGCAAAGCAGCCAGCTGTGGAAGAAGACGACGAACGCGGGAGCAGTGGCACGAGCGCGTGCCGAGCACGAGCACGAGCGCAACCAGAGGGGCGCCAACGAGCCAGCTGCGGAATACGACGACGACGACGCTCGAGCCAATGCTGATGATGATAGTTTTCTGTACACAGGCGATTTCGCCTAGACATATCAAGCTTCGCTTTAAAATTCAAGTGAATCAATTTAAAGGGACACTAAATTGAGAAACATTCATTTGAGCTGCGTTTGCAAATCATACTTCTGCAGTGCACATAGTCGTCGTCTGGAGGTTAACAATACAGCCGGACAGGCCCGACGAGCAGCCGAGCCGATCGGGTGTCGGCGCCATCTCGACGCCGAACAAGTGACGTGTGCAACGTCCTTTTTCCGACACCGCTGTCACCGAGCGACGAAACACGAAGAGAGTCGTCTCGGCATCGCGGATGCGTCCGCGACGAAGTCGTGTACGATTGCGGCGCCTTCCGGCCGCCTTTTCCGGCAGCCCGATGCGTGCAAGGAAAAACCTCCGGTGACACCGATGCCCGTACCACGCGGACAAGGGCACCTTTGTCAGCAGCGGCGCAACTGCTTGCGGTGGCGTAAATGCACCTGACCGACAACCTATAAGAATTCATTAGCAAGTACAATGCTCTACAAATGAAAGAGATTTTGTATACCAGGTATTCTTATCTTTTTCTTTAAGATTATGCAATTTCTTCTTTTTTTATCTCCTGTGGCGGATATAGCACGATTCTAGTCCTTGAGCTGGCTCACTCGAAGAGGCGGCTATTAAGTGCGCGAGAAATGTAAATAAATAATTTACTGATCAGCAACATTTCACTAATTAGTTTTTAACTAATTATGTTAAAACCTAATTACCTAACGGTAACATGTTGCTATTCATGAATTCTAACAGCATGGTGAGTTCGCAAGACTTGGAACGACTTCTCCGGATGACACCAGCTTCCATATATCCATTCCCAAAGTGTGCGACGAAATACATTCGCGTTCTAGTTATTCTTGCGTTTTCCTTTTCCTGCAACTAGCAGCGTTGCGCGCGAAGCACTGATATTAAAGCGAAACTTTCTTTGGTGTTCGTGTAGTTGTTGCAATTCAGCAGAATGGTTTTGGTATATCAACGCGACAGCGTTAAGGGCCCCGTATCGCAGAAAATCTGGTGTCGGTGCCTGCGTCAGCGGAGTTTTCCGTGAGCGAAAATTTCTGTATATATTTAATGAATGAGAAGAAAGAGAACTGAGGGGCCCGATTTTTATTAGTCATAAGAAGCCAACAAACAATAACACCAAGGACAACATAGGGGAAATTACTTGTACTTACAAGCTGAATTAAAGAAATGATAAATTAATGAAAATTAAAGTGGATGAAAAAACAACTGGTCGCAGGTGGGGAACGATCCCACGTATTCTCATTACGCGTGCTATATGCTCTTACCATTGAGCTACCACGGTATAACACAGTCTGTAACACGAGGGCTCGAATCCGGCAAGATTGATGCCTTCAGGTAGCATATGTGGGTTTATTGACCAGTTGCCTTCCCCCAAAAAGATCACGTACTCGTGACGCCTGCGGCAGGAAGGACGTTCCACATCCGCCACCTAGGTTTGTGAGTGGTGGCGCTGGCTAACACTCCCAGGGTTAGTTCTAGTTGTAAAACATAAATACCCCAGAAAGCGGATGGGATAACGGCGCCGCGGTAGCTCAATGGTGAGAGCATCGCACGCGTAATGCGAAGACGTGGGATCGTTCCCCACCTGCGGAGAGTTGGTTTATTGCGATAGCAATTATATGGACACTCAAAGCGGATTTCTGCCGTTGGCGTCGCCGTTGCCGTGAGGTTCCGTATGACGTCAACGGCGATGAAATCGTCGCTGCGCGCCGTATGCTGTATGTGCGAGTGAAAGCGGGCGAGGGACGCGCGCTTTCACGGGGAGCGAACGCACGGCGGAGAGCAAACGCGCGTTCTGCGCCGTGCTCCCTGAAGGGCTGCAGAATTCAGCGTCTCTTTTCTCCTTTACAATCACCATATATATTGAAACGCGACTATTTCCGTCTCGCGAAAGGCCATAGGGGGGGGGGGGAGGGAGGGAGGGAAGGCGTCGACGTTTAGCTGCGGCGCAACTTATATCAAAACGTTGCGAGGCGAGAAGGTGGTAAAGACTTCCGACGCTGCTCGACGAGTGTCCCGTTCAGATCTCGTCGAAAACCTCCGAGCCGCCCCCAGAGGCACCGCCAACAGTCACCAACGCCGCCCGCGTTCGGTACGAACGCGGGCAAAACGCCGACGGCGTCGACAACAGTTCTGCGCGTTGCTGATGTTGCTGCATGTCCAAGTTTATACAGCTGATCAAACTACTTTCCTTACTTCGTATAGCTCTCTACTAATTTGCTATCGCAATTGATGCTTCGCCTTTCGGGTGAAACTGTGACATTTTTTCCCATCCACTTTAATTTCCATTAATTTATCATTTCTTTAATTCAGTTTGTAAGTACAAGTAATTTACCGTATATATTTAGGTATGTGTATATACCTAAATGCGGTATATGTGTATATGCGGTATATGCAGGTTATATTGTCACACCATTCTATCTATAAAGTTGCTTATACCGTGTCTTACAGTTCTTGACAAAGTTATTCCTCGGAATTTTGAGAATGACCGCCCACAAACAATTGTCAAGAAACAAAAACACCGACAGCGCATGCCTTTTATACGTTTAATCTTCTTAGACTGAACTATTAAAAGTGCGAAACAATAACGGAAACCTGAAAAGTGATGTAAATTGCTTGGCGCTGCTGCGCACTACTTCCGGGATCGGCCCACGCAAGAGCCCGCATTCCTACCAGAAAGCTCGCCTTCGTGCATAGCGTTCGCCGCCAGCGTTTCCCGTTAAACATTACGGTTACATAAGCTGCAGTTGCCGGGAAGCGTGAGAAGCAGTCAGGGATCTTTCAATGCTATCGCGTTCCACTCTAGCATCCAAAATAGGGCCACTCGATTTAATTTCACGAAATTTCTGCTATCGATTAAGCGCCACGCAAACTAAACTTTACGTTTTACTTCAGCTGTAAGCCACCCGCCGTGACATGACCCGATTATTTCAAACATTTTCCCGTACCGGTGTGCGGCCATCAGTAGGCCTACATCTTAACTCGCCTCTTGGTCATAACGCAGATTACATAGTCACTTCACCTTCGCGCGCATTTACGGATATGGCAACGTTTTTCATCATCGGCACTTCAACGTACTACGTCGAGCGCCTCTACAACGAACACCTCTACAACGAAATGACCTGTACAACGAAGGAATAATGTTGCCCCAATTCTATTGGGAAGTGTGCGGTGCATGACAGTTACAACGAAGTGACCTGTATAACGAATGATTTCGCAGGCCCCAAGCACACTTCGTTATAAAGGCGTTCTACGGTATCTGTTTATGGAATGACAACCCAGATAAGACCAGGCCGGAACGTAACTAATAAATTCCTCGATCTCTTAAAGGCGAAGCCTAAGCGTCCTCCAACTTTTTAACCTTCCAAAAATCGTCGCCGCGAGTTTGGACCAGCTACCGCAAGCTATAGCAAGCGGAAGCGGGCCACTCGGAGATGCCGGCACCACCCTCTTAATCCGGTTATCTACTTTCACTGAGCTAGCTCAGCTCCACCGAAACCATCTCCACTTCTGTGTGCTCCTCGCCTCTTGTCAGCCAATTAGATAAGAAAAACCTGTCAAGGCAGGCAGTGCTATTCGCTTTGAAAGCAAACAAAAGCGACCTCCTATAAACACGGAAAGTGTTTGATTGGGTGGTTGAAACAACGCTGCGGGTCACCGCCCGATGCTTGCGTCGGTGGTTACGCAAATTTGATGTCACGAGATTGGAATAAAACAGATTGGAATAGTTTTACGTTATATAGGGCCCCAGAATATATACAGACACAGCGGAGGAACAGGACACGCAAAGCGCCAATTTTTTTGTTCCTGGGAAACAGAGCGATAATTATACATCCCGCTGATTAAGTCACAGGACATGTGATGAGCTCAAGAGGCTAACAACTAAACGGAAACAGTAAAAGCGTAATAAAATGTGTTTTTATGGACGCGCCAGAAATTATGCTCTTTCTTTGACATTTATGATAACGCCTTACCATAACGGCATGCATCTCCGTGTGCCTCAATTTCCACACATGTAATGATACAGCGGGCCAATTCACGCCTATTTTGCTTCCAAAGATTACAGTGTTTTCAGAGCGGGAATTTAAGTGCGGTCATGACAAGAAAAATGCCCCGCGACGATTTGTTTTTTACTTATTTTACTTTGTTACTTACACTATGTTCCTTCATCAGCCCATTCGCACACCTTCCAGCATTGGCCAATGCAGCGTTTTCCAAACGTCTCCAGTGGCTTACAAGAAAAGAAATAAAACTGAAAGAGAACATCTGTTCCCAAGCGCTCTGTTTGCAACGCGTCGACTTCGAAGCACTGACACGCAAGCATGAACCCTGTATATAGACTGTGCTGACTTTCATAAAGCTTTCGACAACTTCGAGCACTAAGTATATTGCTCACAAACCTCAAGGACGAGAAACTTGGCTTCCAGATGTGCAACTACGGTAGAGCTTCCTTGCAGGCCGCACTGCTCAATGTGTAAGACACAACTCCTTCGCGGGATAGTTCCGCAAGAGTCACTTATTTGCAAGATACTTTTTACCACTTCTTGAACTCCCTCATAAAGCGAACCAAATATTCCGTCTCCTGCACAAGGTTTACACCGATGATATAACACAGTCTCTTTGCCTTTATGCCGACGACTGTGTTGTGTACCGTAAATTTACTAGTGAAACTGACTCCCCATCCCTTCAAACTGACCTTGATAATGTTATTGTTGGGTTGTGCGCTACGGCATGTGTAACTGAATGATACTAAATGCAAGGCCGTGAGGGTCTCGCTTCACTAATCATCTTGTTTTCAGTATTTGTTAACAACTTTCCACTTCGAACAGTAAAGATTCTGTTACGTTCTGACGAATACCTTGGTGTACGCATAACTAACAGCTCTTGCAAACTGCACATCGATCATATAACTTCCAGTGATAATTGCGTGGCCGCAGTGCCGAATTAAACAATTATGCGGACCGGGGCTAAATTCGCCTAGCGTTCCCAGTGATGATGGTTATAACGATGACGACGACGACCATCACGGTGATCGGTTAGGATGCCAAATATTTAGACTGTTACAGGTTTCACTTTTGTTTTCAAGTTTATTATAACAAAAAAGTTGCATGCCTATCAACATATATACAGGATGTCCCAACTATCATGCACCAAGATTTAAAAATATGCAAATGCCACGTAGCTGGACAGAACCAAGGTAGTGTTTGTTGTTTGCCGTCGCTTGAAGGTACTCAGATCATTTTTTTGTATTCCGCCTAATTAAATAATTAGTCTTAATTAAGAGATCAACTTCTGAAATGTTACAATTAAATGAAAAGTGTCAATGATAACACTGTAGAGCGCGACATGAAAAACCCCCGATACAGCTCTCTGTTGCTCAATACGTGCTACATAAAAGTGTTTTTCCAAGCGTGAAAAAAGTCCGCGAATACACGCAAAATTGCCGCGCGACTGGCCACTCGAGTCATTTTTCGTGTATTCGGGGGCTTCTTTCACGCTCGGAAAAACACTTTTATGTAGCACGTATTGAGCAACAGAGAGCTGTATCGGGGGTTTTTCATGTCGCTGTACAATTTCCTCATTGACACTTTCCATCTAACTATATTTGAGAAGTTGTTTAATTAACTGAGACTAATTATGCAATTCGGCGGAATGCAAAAATAATATGAGTATTTCCAAGCGACTGCAAACAGCATTACCTTGGTTCTGTCCAGCTACGTGGCATTTGCATATTTTTAAATATTGGTGCATAATAGTTTAGACAGCCCGTATAGAGTGTTTTTCTGTACTTCAAACACTTTATTTTCTTTAAAGCCCACAAAAGTTACTCGAATAATGTCACTACAGATAAGTTATGAGCTCGGGCGGACATCATTTGCAAGAAACACCAAAGTCACAGATCCGTAAACTGGTCCATCTCCATCACTAAGGAAAAAGTGAACCACGTGTTGTAGAGCAACAAACATTTTAGTTAATATAGGCACTTTATATTGATCTGCATGTGTGACATACAATCTAGGCGAATGCTAGAAAGTGCATGTACTAGGAGGTGAAAACTTATATGGGAGAAGGCAAGAGAGGAAGGTCGCTTGCGTTATCATAGGCACCATTTTCAAGATCAGTAGACTCTCGGGTAGGTAATAAGGGTTTCTCAAAGATTTGCCGCAGTGCGACCCGCGTCGGCCATGTGTACGCTCACACCGCCCTCTCTTTGTCGTCGTTTCAAGCACTTGCGTGCCCAGTTTCCTTCCACTCTCCCTGGCGTGACGGTCCCGTCACGCGTGTCTAGTTTCCTCCGGCTTCCTGAGGTGGCGGTTGTCTTCCACGCGAATGTATGCCGCCGATCAAGACCAGCGATCAAAATAAAAGTGTGTGTGCGTGTGTCTTTCTTCGGTATGACCGCCGTCACCACTCAAAAGAAATAAAATTTGTTCATACCTTTGAACTAAACTCTGTGTCACCTTAATGTCGTGTGCTAAACTGCTTCGCTGGTAATGCACCTGCACAGCAGTGGTATGGCGCGTTTTTTTTTTTTTTTTGCATTTACCTTGTTTATTTTGTTCTTCTGTACCTACATTGTATTGCACTTGTAGCATTATTATTGTAGCCTCTACACTATATAACGCTTATAAAGATGCCCGGGGGTTATCGCAAATAAATAAATATATAGCCACCTCCAGACAAGAAGAAACCTCACAGGAAAGCATGAACGTCATTTACAAACAAGTTTGTTCAACCCCAAGGGATGTCCTGTACCCTCTGGAGAAATGAGAGTGCCAGCTTGAACGAACGAACGCAACAATACGAAAGCATGCAGAACTCCGAAAATCAATAGGCCTGCCCATAAACCAGCTGCCTATACATTCCTGGAACTAAGACGGCCTCAGTGTGCTTGGTTTCTCAAGATGACGGCCGCCCTGACGCCTTGACGAACAAAACAATGCCTCCGTTATCACAATTGCAACACACGCGGTACAGGGGTATACTCGCAAGACTAAGGGCAGCTGAGGAGAGTCAGACACTCAAGCGGGTGACAGAGCCCTCCTGAACCATCAATTCCTATCCTAGGTGCAGTTAATAATTTCAGTGACAGCAGATTTCCGCGACTAATGCGACTGTATTTATCGTTTCGTAGAAACGCGCGTGCCATTTGGGCGTCCCTATTCAACGACGCACGGCACTCCTCACGCCACAGCTGCTTCGCCTCCATGCAACTCTCCACAGCCGTTCCCACCTTCCGACCGGCGCAGATATTTGCGGCGGGATGCTCTCATCAGTGTTCCCACGTAGTTCCCACACTTCATCTTGAGGAGTGCCTAACCTGCGACTCGTAAACAACGGCGCAATTCCCACCGCAACGCAGTGAGACTGCGTTGGAATGCGCGTACACCGAAAACACCTCGACCGCCCGGTTTGCCGGGGACACGCGCGCCTTGCGAAACCCCCAGCTGTGCGCACCAACGCGTGACGTGGCGTAGCGGGAATGTTTATCCGCGCGTTACTCGTCCCGGAAAAATAATAGGCCATAATGAGGCGTATCCAGTGAAAAGGGACACAATCGAGTAACACTATAGATTAGTCTATAATGGTAAAAAAATTTCGTTTGAAAAGTCTATTTCCATTCACTTGGCGGTAAGAGATTGGTTATTGCCAAATAAAACGCAGAACAGTTCTACCTTTTTATTAAAAAAAATTTCGCCACGGCATCTGAGCACCGGTACGTCAATGTGAGGTAATAGATTTCAGAGTATTTTCTGCTATTTTGGACCCCTAGGTTGAGCCGTTGTTTTTTTTTCTTACAATACAATGTAAGAGTTATTTACCGACAAAAAGCTAACTTTACCTGTGTAGACGCTGTCAAAACCAGTGACCTCACGGCGAGCGGATACGGGAACTTCAGGGCGACATCGCCAGCCGTCTTTAATTCGTTTTGTGTCTTCACTGGCTTAACAAGCTTCCTCTCGCGGTAAGAGTGGCCGTTTAGCTGTTGCAAACGTGTAATTGATTATTCCATTGAGCTACGCGACCCACGCAGTGCTGCGTGGTTTAAGAAATTTTGGGGCCCTGGGATAAATTTCCCTCGAGACCCCAGTGATGATGATGATAATGATAATGACGATCACGGTCATTTGATAAGAACCCAAAAAATTTAACGGTTACAGGTTTCCCCTGCTGTTTTCAAGTTTATTCTCAGATGAAAGGTTACATCCTCTGAACATACGTATACGACGGCATCTTGCATCTCGATATGACTTTTGCAACATTTCTGCTCTAAGAAAACTTGTTTCTTTTCTTCTCTTGGGCTCTTATCAGATGCTTATAGTCTAACAGACCCGTCGCTATCATTTAATCGTGAATTAGATTAGTCACAAATACACGAACTGCTCCATCACCATCCCTCAGGAAAAAGAGCACCGCGTGTTGTACAGCTACATACATTTTAGTTATACACTGACACATTAAAGTGTCATAATGGCATACATTTTAGGCTAATACCAGAAAGCGCATGCACAAGGACATTAACCCTCGTCTCTTATATGGGAAAAGGCAAGAGAAGAAGGTTGCTTGAGGGCGCTGGTCGAGCAAATGAAGAGAGCCTTCGTACACGAAGGACAAGTCGCCTGTTCGCACCACACATAAACTGAACCTGGCAACGTTCAACACGCACACCCTATCAAGTGAGGCTAGCTTAGCAGGGCTATTTGAAGAATTATCAGGTATTGCCTCCACCGCGACACTAGAACACATCACTTACCAATGCACGCAGCGTTCGGCAGACGCCGTCTCGCCGCTACTTAACGATACACTTAGCAATTGGTCGTGGGAGGCGCGACTCTCCGAACTGGACTTGGGAAGCCAATTGGCGACCCTCGACCAGGCCCGGCGCGCCGCAATAGCCAGTGGGGCCCTGGAAGAGGGGCTCCACCCACAGTGACCAAGCACGATCTTTATTTAAATAAAGTTGTTTCTCTCTCTCTGCCTGGGATATTATTGGCCTTAGTGAGGTGAGAACTGGTGAGGCTTACACAGTGCTGACTAACGGCCACTTCCTCTGCTACACAGGTCTTCCAGATAGGAGAGAATTCGGAGTAGGATTTCTAGTCCATAAGGACATAGCGGGCAACATTGATGAATTCTACAGCATTAATGAGAGGGTATCAGTCGTCGTAATAAAGCTGAATAGGAGGTATAGAATGAAGGTTGTACAAGCCTACGCCCCAACCTCCAGTCAAGATGGTGAAGAAATAGAAGTTTTATGAAGATGTTGAATTAGCAATGATAAAGGTGCAAACTCAGTATACTGTAGTCATGGGCGACTTCAATGCAAAAGTGGGGGAAAAGCAGGCTGGCGAGCAAGCAATTGGCAACTACGGCATCGATTCTAGGAACACTAGAGGAGAGATGTTGGTAGAATTCGCAGAAAGCAATACGCTCCGAATAATGAATACATTCTTCAGGAAGCGCAGCAACAGGAAGTGGACCTGGAAAAGGAGAAACAAGGAATGAAATAGATTTCATACTCTCTGCCGATCCCAGCATAGTGCAGGATGTAGAAGTGTTAGGTAGGGTAAAGTGCAGTGACCATAGGTTAGTGAGGTCTAGGATTTCTCTCAATTTGAAGAGAGAAAGAATAAAGTTAGTCATGAAGAAACAGCCAACCTAGACGCAGTAAGGGTAAAAGCAGACCAATTCAGGCTGGTGCTCGCAAACAAATAGTGCAGCTTTAGAACAGGAAGATGAAGATAACATAGAGGTAATGAATGAAACCGTAACTAGGCTCGATCTCAGAAGCAAGCAATTGAAGTGGGAGGTAAGGCACCAAGGCAACCAGTAGGTAAGCTGCTCCCAAGTAAACACTAATAAAGAAACGACAAAACATGAAAATGTCAAACTCGAGAGATCAGATAGAATTCGCTGAACTGTCGAAACTGATCAACAAGAAGAAAGTAATTGATATCCGAAATTATAACGTGGAAAAGATTGAGGAAGCAGTAAAATATGGACGCAGCATGAAATCAGTAAGAAGAAAGCTTGGCATAGGACAAGGCAAGATGTATGCACTGAAACATAAGCATTGTAATATCATCAGCAATTTAGATGACATAGTAAAAGCAGCGGAAGAATTCTATACTGACCTCTACAGTTCCCAAAACAGCCAAGTTACTTCCATTCGAAATAGTGATGAACCGGATACAGAAGCTCCTTCTATAACTAGCGATGAAATTAGAAGGACCTTGAAAGACATGACCAGAGGAAAAACTGCTGGAGAAGATGGAATAACAGTCGATTTAATCAAAGATGGAGGAGATATGATACTTGAAAAGCTTGCGGCCCTTTATACGCAAAGCCTCGCGACTTCAAGTGTTCCGGAAAGCTGGAAGAACGACAACATTATAATCATCCATAAGAAGGAAGACGTTAAAGAATTGAAGAATTATAGACCGATTAGCTTGCTCTCAGTATTGTACAAAATATTCACCAAGGTAATTTCAAATAGAATAAGGGCAACACTTGACTTCAGCCAACCAAGAGAACAGGCTGGCTTCAGGAAGGGAACTACGATGGATCATATCCATGTCATCGACCAGGTAATAGAGAAATCTGAGGAGTACAATCAACCTATCTAATGGCTTTAATATATTATGAAAAAGCATTTGATTCAGTAGAGATACCAGCAGTCATAGAGGCATTACGTAACCAAGGAGTACAGGATGGATACGTGAATATATTGTCAAATATCTACAAGGATTGCACAGCAACCTTGGTTCTCCACAAGAAAAGTAGAAAGTTACCTATCAAGAAAGGGGTCAGGCAAGGAGACACAATCTCTCCAATGCTATTCACTGCATGCTTAGAAGTATTCAAGCTCTTAGACTGGGAAGGCTTAGGAGTGAAGATCAACAGCGAATATCCCAGCAACCTTTAATTTGCAGATGACATTGTCCTATTCAGCAACAATGGGGACGAATTACAGCAAATGATTGAGGAAGTTAACAGAAAAAGTGTAAAAGTGGAGTTGAAGATTAATATGCAGAAGACAAAGATAATGTTCAATAGCCTGGCAAGAGAACAAGAATTCAGGATTGCCAGTCAGCCTCTAGAATCTGTAAAGGAGTACGTTTATCTAGGTCAATTACTCACAAGGGACCCTGATCATGAGAAAGAAATTTATAGGAAGAATAAAATTGGGCTGGAGTGCATACGGCCGGCATTACCAAATCCTGACTGGGAGATTACCACTGTGGTTGAAAAGAAAAGTATACAATCATTGCATTCTACCGGTGCTAACATATGGGGCAGAAACTTGGAGGTTAACAAAGAAGCTCGAGTATTACAAGTTAAGGACCGCACAAAGAGCGATGGAACGAAAAATGTTAGGCCTAACGTTAAGAGACCGGAAGAGAGTGGTGTGGATCAGAGAACAAACGGGGATAGCCGATATTCTAGTTGACATAAAGCGAAAAAAATGGAGCTGGGCAGGCCATGTAATGCGTCGGATAGATAACCGGTGGTCCATTAGAGTTACAAAATGGATACCAAGAGAAAGGAAGCGCAGTCGAGGACGGCAGAAAACTAGGTGGAATGATGAAGTTAGGAAATTCGAAGGCGCAAGTTGGAATCAGCTATCGCAAGACAGGGGTAATTGGAGATCGCAGGGAGAGGCCTTCGTCCTGCAGTGGACATAAATATAGGCTGATGATGATTATTATTATTATTTCCTCCTATATTTCGGCTTGCAGTGAACCTTTTTTAAGGATTATTTCGGTAGAACGCTCCCTGGACGACGCTTTACAACTGCAATTGTACAGGGTCGTCCACACCTAGTACGAACACGGTTCAGCGTGGCAGCGCTCCGCGGAGCGCCAGCGCACACGGCGCGGCCGCGAATCGAAGCTAAGCGGCGCAGGCGCACAAGGGCTTGCAGGTGGGGCTTCGTGTCGTGTGCCGTCTGCTAAAGCGCCGGAGCACGCCGGGTTTTAGACACGACACGAAGTCCCGCCTTTAATTCTTCCCTATGCACCTGCGCCGCTTAGCTTCGATGTGCGGCCGCGCCGTGTGCGCTGGCGCTCCGCGAAGCGCGGCCACGCTGCGCCGTGTTCGTACTAAGAGTGGACGACCCTGTACAACCACAGCTTCCGACGGGGCCATGGTGAAGGACCCAATTTAAGATTGTTGATGGGCCCGACAAGGAAACAATTTTCCTGGGGCCCCCTGGCAGTCATGGGTCCGGGGCTGCATGCAGCCCCCTTAGCCCATACGTCAATCCGCCCATGTCACCCACAAACAGGCAGATTCTTATCTAGCGCAAAATTATCTGTATGTATGTATGTATGTATGTATGTATGTATGTATGTATGTATGTATGTATGTATGTATGTATGTATGTATGTATGTATGTATGTATGTATGTATGTATGTATGTATGTATGTATGTATGTATGTATGTATGTATTCAGCAACAATGGGGACGACTTAGAGCAAATGATTGAGGACCTTAACCGAAAAAGTGTAAGAGGGGGGTTGAAGATTATTATGCAGAAGACAAAGATAATGTTCAATAGCCTGGCAAGGGAACAAGAAATTAGAATCGGCAGTCAGCCTCTAGAGTCTGTTAAGGAGTGCGTTTATCTATGTCAATTACTCACAGGGGACCCTGATCATGAGAAAGAAATTTACAGAAGAATAAAATTGGATTGGAGTGCATACGGCAGGCATTGCCAAATCCTGACTGGGAGCTTACCACTGTCGATGAAAAGAAAAGCGTGCAATCATTGCATTCTACCGGTGCTAACATATGGGGCAGAAACTTGTAAGTTATCAAAGAAGCTCGAGAACAAGTTAAGGACCGCACAAAGAGCGATGGAACGAAAAATGTTAGGCCTAACGTTAAGAGACAGGAAGAGAGTGGTGTGGATCAGAGAACAAACGGGGATAGCCGATATTCTAGTTGACATAAAGCGAAAAAAATGGAGCTGGGCAGGCCATGTAATGCGTCGGATAGATAACCGGTGGTCCATTAGAGTTACAAAATGGATACCAAGAGAAAGGAAGCGCAGTCGAGGACGGCAGAAAACTAGGTGGAATGATGAATTTAGGAAATTCGAAGGCGCAAGTTGGAATCAGCTATCGCAAGACAGGGGTAATTGGAGATCACAGGGAGAGGCCTTCATCCTGCAGTGGACATAAATATAGGCTGATGATGTATGTATGTATGTATGTATGTATGTATGTATGTATGTATGTATGTATGTATGTATGTATGTATGTATGTATGTATGTATGTATGTATGTATATATACATGTATGTATGTATGTATGTATGTATGTATGTATGTATGTATGTATGTATGGTGGCGTGGAGCCGAGGTCGAACACCCGACTTCAAATCTGAAGGTCGTAAGTTCGAATCCTGCTCCAGTCCACTACATTTTCAGGCATGGAGTGGTGCCTGACACCGGCAAAAAAAATATTGCCGAGAGCTAGTGGGGCTATACTAGTTCAGGTGCAACCAAACTAGGCAGGCCCACTAAGCTTCATCAAAATCACTCCCTCACCAGAAGAGGAATTGGCCTCCCTGGTGCAGTATTCCGCCACTACCTCCCTCATGACTCCGACAATTAACCCGTGGCCCTCAGTCCCCAGTGGCTGCGCAGCACCTGACCAAGGCAGCGGTCAGACCTGCGACGAGGCAGAGGGTGCTAAGAATCCTGGGTCCGGACAGGCCGCCACTGGAAACTGAACCTTGCAACGTTCAACACGCGCACCCTCTCGAGTGAGGCTAGCTTAGCAGGACTATTTGAGGAATTATCAGGCATTGCCTGGGATATTATTGGCCTTAGTGAGGTTAGAAGAACTGGTGAGGCTTACACAGTGCTGACTAACGGCCACGTCCCCTGCTACAGAGGTCTTCCAGATAAGAGAGAATCCGGGGTAGGATTTCTAGTTCATAACAACATAGCGGGCAACATTGATGAATTCTACAGCATTAGTGAGAGGGTAGCAGTCGTCGTAATAAATCTGAATAGGAGGTACAAAATGGAGGTAGTACAAGCCCCAACCTCCAGTCACGATGATGAAGAAATAGAACAGTTTTATGAAGATGTCGAATTAGCAATGAGAAAGGTGCAAACTCAGTATACTGTAGTCATGGGCGACTTCAATGCAAAAGTGGGCAAAAAGCAGGTTGGTGAGCAAGCACTTGGCAACTACGGCATCCATAGTAGGAATGCGAGAGGAGAGATGTTGGTAGAATTCGCGAAGAGGAATAGGCTCCGAATAATGAATACATTCTTCAGGAAGCGCAGCGACAGGAAGTGGACCTGGAAAAGCCCGAATGGAGAAACAAGGAATGAAATAGATTTCATACTCTCCTGCCGATCAAAGCATATATAGTGCAGGATGTAGAAGTGTTAGGTAAGGTAAAGTGCAGTGACCATAGGTTAGCGAGGTCTAGGATTCTCTAAATTTGAAGAGAGAAAGAGTGAAATTAGTCAAGAGGAAACAGGCCAACCTAGACGCAGTAAGGGTGAAAGCAGACCAATTCAGGCTGGTGCTCGCAAACAAATGTGCAGTTTTAGAACAGGAAGATGAAGATAACATAGAGGTAATTAATCAAACCGTAACTAGGCTGATCTAAGAAGCCGCAATTGAAGTGGGAGATAAGGCACCAAGGCAACCAGTAGGGAAGCTCTCCCAAGAAACAAAGGACCTAATAAAGAAACGGCAAAACATGAAAGTGTCCAGCTTAAGAGATCAGATAGAATTCGCTGAACTGTCGAAACTGATCAAGAAGAAAGTAAGGGATATCGAAATTATAACGTGGGAAGCCGTATAATATGGACGCAGCATGAAATCAGTAAGAAGAAAGCTTGGCATAGGACAAGGCAAGATGTATGCACTGAAAGATAAGCATTGTAATATTGTTACGCTAAAGATACGAAAGGACTGAAGAAGAGGAGAACGAAGTTCACTTGTCTTGGTAGCGGCTCGGTGTCGGCGCGGCCCCTTTTTCATCAATTCATCTGTTAAATATACACACCCCATCGTAACAGTTTTGGTGGAGGTGCTGGGTATCGATCCCAGTACCAGTACAGCTCATCGAGCAAGGCGGCCAGACGGGTCGTTACTGACCACCATTCACTATGTTGGTTGGTTGGTCTCCGCGACCCGTCTGGCCGCCTTGCTCGATGGGCGCTACGTTTACAGGAATTTGACTTTTCAGTCTGTTATAAGAGTGGCCGACATCATGCGGACGCCGATTGTCTTTCGAGGCTCCCTCTACAAACAAGTGAATGTGACGCCGACAATTTCGATGAGTTTCTGGCCGCCATCGACGACACTCTTTTCCCCGACCTGGCCACCTTCCGGCAAGAGCAGCGTGACGACCGCAGCCTCGATGCCCTCTTCGCCTCAGCTGCTCAGCCAAAAGGTCACAATGGCTTTGTCATCCAAGATGGCCTGCTCTACAAGAAGAATTATGCGGCTGATGGTGCCCGTCTCCTCTTAGTGGTCCCTAAAAAATTGACAACCCACGTGCTCCGTGCTATGCACGACGACTCGACCGCAGGGCACCTGGGTTTCACCAGAACATGCCACCGCATTCAGGGCCGATTCTACTGGACCAGTATGCGACGAGATATAGAAAAGTATGTGGCCAGTTGTAACAAGTGCCAGCAATTCAAGCGCCATAATACTGCTCCGGTCGGACTCCTTCACCCTGTAGCGCCACCATCATCTCCTTTCGAAATGGTTGGAGTGGACCTTCTCGGCCCATTCCCGCGCTCAACAAACGACAACCGCTGGATTATAGTCTGCGTCGACCATCTGACGCGTTATGCTGAAACCGCAGCGATGCCAACGGCCACGGCTCTTGATGTTTCGAGCTTCCTCCTGTCCTCTGTTATACTCCGTCATGGACCACCTCGTGTTATTGTGAGCGATCGCGGTCGGCAGTTCGTGGCCGACGTAGTCGAAGAGCTGTTGCGTCTCTGTGCTTGCCAGTTTCGCCACGCGGCCCCGTATCACCCACCGACAAATGGTCTCGTCGAGCGCACTAACAGAACTTTGACCAACATGCTTTCGATGTACGTGGATTCCAGGCACAAGAATTGGGATGACATCTTGCCTTTTATGACATACGCCTACAACACCGCAAAGCATGAAACTACAGGCTACAGCCCTTTCTATCTTCGTTATGTTCGATCACCCCGCAGCTTCCTTGACACCATTCTACCTTTTACTCCTCATACGGACCCTTCTATTGCCCAGACTCTCTGCCGCGCTGAGGAAGCACGCCGCATAGCTCAGCTCCGTACGTTGGCGTCCGAAGACCACTCCAAGATCCGCTACGATTCACGACATAAGAATGTGTCATACGACAAAGGGGACATTGTATGGCTTTGGACACCACTTCGCAAGCGCGGCCTGTGCCAGAAGTTTCTGGCCCGTTACACCGGGCCTTTCGTCATCACCGATCGTCTAAGTGATGTGACCTACTCGATTGCTCGTCTCGTGTCCAATGGCTACCGGTCTAAGAAGACGCAGCTTGTTCACGTCGCTCGCCTGAAACGCTGTCATCCACGTGACTCCGAGTGGACGTAACAGTTACTCGCCCAGCGGGCTTCGTCTGAGAAGGGAGGAGTGTTACGCTAAAGCTACGAAAGGACTGAAGAAGAGGAGAACGAAGTGCACTTGTCTTGGTAGCGGCTCGGTGTCGGCGCGGCCCCTTTTTCATCAATTCATCTGTTAAATATACACACCCCATCGTAACAGTTTCATCAGCAATTTAGATGACATAGTAAAAGCAGCGGAAGAATTCTATACTGATCTGTACAGTTCCCAAAACAGCCAAGCTACTTCCATTCGAAATAGTCATGAACCGGATACAGAAGCTCCTTCTATAACTAGCGATGAAATTAGAAGGGCCTTGTAAGATATGACCAGGGGAAGAGCTGCTGGAGAAGATGGAATAACAGTCGATTTAATCAAGGATGGAGGAGATATGATACTTGAAAAGCGTGCGGTCCTTTATACGCAATGCCTCACGACTTCAAGTGCACCAGAGAGCTGGAAGAACGCCAACATTATACTTATCCATAAGAAGGGAGACGTTAAAAACTTGAATAATTACAGACCCATTAGCTTGCTTTCAGTATTACATAGAATATTCACCAAGATAATTTCCAATAGAATCAGGGCAACACTTGACTGATTATTATCTGAACGCAAAATGTCGTAGATCGTGAACGATGTACAACATCTTTCTTCCCTTTTTCTCTCTTTCTGTATATATTTTTGCACTGACAACTATTACGGGTACTTTGTCCAAATTTCGTGGTGACTGTCACAGGTACCATTAACGAGTTTCGAATCTTCACATTCCTCTGCCAGTTGTCGTCGTGCAATTGCCGTCGTTGTCTTCGGGCTACTGCTCTTTTGGGTGGCCCTCTACACTTTTTTCCCTATCAATGACTACGCGGCATTTGAATATGAGTGTATAGCTATACGGGCTTGTTGTTTTGTTGTAGCGCTGCGTGTTGCCTAATCTACCTATCTGCGTACACATGTCCGTCGTTCTGCCTGCGCTACAACAGCGTAGAAGCCATAGAGGGTATGTGGGTAAGATACAAAAAGTGAGTAAAAGCAACACAGTAGGTGGTGCTTTTACTTACTTTTTGTATCTTTTATACTTGTTGGTAGGTGGTGTAGGTAGGACAATGAAAACGTCGGGCGAAAAGCAGTTGATCCGACTTTACCTATACAGACGCACACATATGAAACCTTAAAAAGAAAAAGAAATCGCATTTACTGAAAAAGAAATAAATAAAAAATCTGTAACTAAATATTTGTTACCAAAAATGGCACGCAGACATAACTTTTGAGAACAATTTCGCTAAATGCATTATATCTGGCTCTTAGATTTGTGAGGCGCAAGATTTCATGTATCGCACTAGTGCTAAAGCTGATGGTTACTTACCTGTTGGGGACAAAGGCAAGTATACCAGCGTCGTAGAGCTCGTATTAGCAAAGATACACGAGACATTTAAATAAGGTATCCCTCTCGCCCCCTTAAGTCGCTTTGATATCGCAATTACAACTTTGCTTGCTTGTTTCGTCGACAGACCCCGCAATACCTGTCGGCAAGCCCACTAAATAAAGGAGAATCACGCAATGTTTTTCATAACGCAAGAACTTTAATGCGTAAAGCTGTCAATTTGTCGGGCGTCAACCAATTTTCTCGTTTCCATTGAGCAAGTGTGCGTGGATAAGATTTCAACGCTAGAAGGCTCAACCCTGCTATACGGGTTTCAACAAGACAGCAAAGGCAACGAGGCTGTTTTTCTTTCTTTTGTTTCATTTTTTTACCGGATCACCGCGACCGATGAACTGCGCGGTGATCCCTATACTGATTGCTTGTGAAAGACGACAGACACCTAAAAGCATTTATCTCCCCGCGGCTATCACGCGCGATGAGAGACGGTGGAGAGTCAAGTATACGTTCGTCCTTAAAAGGGTATCAAAGCAACGGCGAATAAATGTACACACAGAAATGACGCGCCGGGCGTCGATGCCGCGGGGCCTGCTCCTCTTCGCACTCGTTCATTTACCGACCGAGAGATGAGCGTGCCACGCCGCGTTTTTTTTTTTTCCCTTTTTTTTTTTTTTTTTTTTTTTTGCTCACGTACAGTTTCCAGCGCGTATATAGCGCCTTGCCTCGATGGCATCTTTTCCTCACCACGAGGCTCTCGCGCGCGTCTTGCCTGCATGGCACATACGACTATTACATCGCCGCTGGAACTACACCAGCGGTCACGCCTCGTTCTAATCTCCTCTCGATCGGCTCGCTTCAGTGTATCATTAATAACGCCGAAGAGCAAACATATACCCTCACACTGTTGACCACGGCGAACGAAGAGTTGGAAGAAGCGCGAGCAACGGGAACGGGTGACGCGGTTATTAGAGGCCGCATTATCGCTCCGTGCATGACGTGCTGCCGGCGATCAACGTGCGCGGCGTACCAACGCGCCCGTAAGCGTGCGCACCCTGCATGCAGCCACCGGCACGCGTGCATAGTAATTAGCAGATACTATTACTACTAAGCACGTGGCGCTGTCCACGGCTATTCGACAGGCTCGCAGATAGAACGTGATGCAACGAGGTATAGGTCAGCTATAGGGGCATGGTTAGAAAGGTAGCTATATAGGGCAGCTATAGAAAAAGACTGCGCGGCTCTATATACAGCAGGAAAATAAAGGGAGAAATGTGTGGCAACGGGCGGCTTGAGGTAACTCAGGACTAGAAGATGCATTCTGCAGCACCACGCATCGTCTTCTCAGAAAGCTCGAGCTTTTTCTTCAAAATTACGCGCCAAAACAAAGCAAAAGCGCAATACTTGTTGTAAAATACAAGTGCGGCGCATGGGTGCGATAAACATTACAAACGAAATTCCAATGTTTATTTGCGGGGGTAGGAACGTCCTTTGACTAGATTTCATTAATCGCGATTAGCCTTTTATGCGCGAGCGCGATTAACATAATTGTTCAGCGCTGAAATTACAGTAAAAGGAAAGAGAACTACATGCCCCCGGGACCACCATTTCCAATAATCCCATATGCTCATGACCATGTGGGGATTATTGGATATGAAGGCTATCGGGGATTTATTATTTTTTTATTGTAAAGGGTGCGAAGTTGGGCTAGTTCATTCATATTGTCAGTAGAAGTAAACGAGAAAAAAAAGCAGCCACTGAGACCAGGAAGGATACGACACAAACGCTTCTTTATTAGTAGGGTATTACTTATTTCATGTAAAAAGAAAGAGAATGACGGCAACCTTTTTTTTTGGCAAACTTTACTACCCAATGCGGTATATTAAACGGAGGAACGGATAACCGCGAGAAGACGTACGAGAACACCGTCCCATCTACTTCGCGACGCCACGCAGCTCGAGAAACGGCGAGGAGGGAGGTGCCCAGCGATGCCACTTGGACCGGCGAGCCCCAAGCAACGCTTCCCACCCGGCCGTACAACCGAGAAGATTGGCATATGATGCATATCCCGTAGCTTTATATCTTAGCCCAGAAATAAGCCCAGTTAGTTATCAGTTAAATCCAATCTACTGGAATTCATTCGAAACACCTCACCCGACCAGACAAGATGTCCTTGAGCTATCCATTTCGCATTAGTAATTTATGAAGCTTCGGCGGGCTTTCCAAGTTTCCAGCATTTCTGCCGTCTTTCGGGCCGCCGATTGCAGGTACTAAAATACGTTTTGGTCACCTATTTCACTCTTTTAAGATTCCTTGCAAAGACCAATACAAGGGTACCTCCATAGCACGTATACGTGGGTAGCAGTGGGAACTTTACCCTATTCAATCGGAACGCCTCCACCGCAAAAGATGCAGAAATCACTCGTTAGCGACCACACTGATACTGACGTGATCGTCGTATGCTGCAGTAACCATGCAGTATTGAGCAGGTCTGGGAACACTTCCCCCGTCCTAGGCATGCAGTGCACTGCTCCATCCCACAAACTCAGTGGAGTGCAGCCAAACCTATGGGTCGCGGCAGCCACCCAGAAAACGTTCTGGAGTACGAGATGTTACAGCGCCAACGGACGGCACAACAAAGGAACAGGAAGCGACGTAGACTGGCGTTGACTTCCAACATTTGATTATCGGAATCGTCACCCAGCTTTCATACGTGCAGACACGTGGACAAATCAAGAGCAACAAGGGAAAAAAAGATGGCCGTCCTGAAACAGCATCTCCTTATCACTAATGTTGATACTGGGAGCGCGAGACCGTGACATCGTTCGGGCTTTGCGTTACGTACGTGCAGGGGAGCAATGCTGCGCATTGACTTAGATAACCATCGAGGATGGTTCCAGTCGTAATTTTGTAATAACCATTCACAGCGAACGGTTCAAGCCACTGCGCACGCGTGCAATATTATCTATTGTTCCTACTGTAACATTTTCTCCCTGGTCCAGTGTGCACGTCAGTTATCAAGGACGCTAACTGTCAGATTGAGTATATCACTTGGGGCAGTAACACTTGGGGCACTCACTCCGAATCCGCAATTGGAACACTCGCGCTCCAACCACAGCAAGCAGTGGCGCCGCGACACATTTTTCTGTTTTGCGAACGAAAAAGATTTCTGCCGCATTCTCGTGGCAAGTTGTCTAGCGGAACTTATTTCGGCGCATAAAATCTCAAATGTGTAATGAGAACGTTTGCGCTAACTACAACCTATGTCTCTCATCTTTCCAACTAAGCGCCAGTCTCTGCTGTAAGGTTCACTAGCTTGGACTTCGGCGAACAGATTATCTAACACGCGTCTGCAAGCGCTACTTTCTCCTCCTCTGAGGCAATTTCCTCACCCCTTAAGCACGAGAAGCTGCTTTGCGAGCAGCGATCTGCTCAAGAAAGAAAAGTATCCCAGCAGCACGGCGGGAACGTTTTCTTTTACCAGAGCAGCTTGATTGCCCTTCCATCCGTCACTACCGAAGAACAAAACATCGCTCGCGTGCCGTCTAGTATCGTCTGGTGCGTCTTCTTTATGCCGCCTGCGACACAGACCATCCAGTCAACGGCTGCTGGAGGAACTACGTCACGCAGCAGACTTCCGGTCGACTCCACCGATTTCGGCGAAGCGATCTAGACTGCGATCTCGAATCGAGATCAGGGACGGAATCTTATAACGGTTCTGAAAGCGAATCGGTTCGCTTGTCCTCACGTGATTGGTCAGAATTGTGGTTGCGTCAGCGGCCGTCAGAGACAGCGGGGCGGTACCGCAAATTTTGAACACGTCACGCATCTGTCAACCATTTTCAAAGCGATCCCATCGTCGGCCATGAGTGGAACCGGTGAATAGGTAGTCCGCCGTTGCTGTGGCTTGGCTGTTTGCTTGCGACCTTGGCCCCGTGCGCGGGCCGTGCGGCCTCGGAGACTCCCGGGCGCGACTTTACAATTGCTAGTAGGTACAGCGGGGGCGTGGCACTGCGGGTCACGTGACTTCCGCTTAACACGTGTTGTCATGGCAATCGTGGAGCTCCTAGGTGCCTAGGGACATAATCGCTTAGGGACTTTTGAGGCACTGGTCTGCGCGGCGGCTGCTAGTTACTGATTGTGGTTCTCTTATCTCCGGGCGCAGCGACCTTGCCGAGCGCAGCTCCTACGTGCGTAGGGAGCGAATCGTTTAGTCCGCGTTCGAATATCTGGCGGTGTCTGGGCCACGCCGGCCGCGCTTTATTATTGTAGCGTTTGTTCTAGTGGCGGAAATCGTTGCAGACGGCGGTGGCATGACGGCTTTTGAGCTCGGTGAACTGTGGTGGTGTAAACAAGCGGATACTGTTCGCGTTTGAGCCCCGGTGCCGCGGCGGAAGCCGCGGTGCAGGGCGCCGACGCGAAGCCATCGTTTCTCTTTCGCAACCGCTTGTCCTCGCGTTTGTGAGAGAGAAACGACGGTATTCCTAAATAAACGCAGCACTGTTTTGATGATCCAAATATAATCTCAATATCAGGGAGAGAGCAGTCTATCTGACTGGAGCAGTATCTTTTTTATTTGGGGTGTTGCTACGCTGCGCTCCGCAACACCCCAAGGACCGCCGCTTCGCGTCGGCGCCCGGCATCGGGGCTTTCGCCGCAGCACCGGGGCTCAAACGCGAGCAGTATCCGCTTGTTTACACCACCACAGTTAACCAAGCTCAAAAGCCGTCATGCCACACCACCGCTACTGCAACGATTTCCGCCACTAGAACAAACGCTACAATAAAGCGCTGGTAGGTACAGCGGAGTCTTCCGTTTAACACGTGTTGTCATGGCAATCGTGGAGCTTCTAGGTGCCTAGGGACATAATCGCTTAGGCACTTTTGAGGCACTGGTCTCCGCTGAGCGTGGCTCTCTTATCTCCGGGACCGGGCGCAGCGACATTGCCGAGCGCAGCTCCTACGTGCGTAGGGAGCGAATCGTTTAGGGCGCGTTGAATGTCTAGCGCTGTCTGGCCCACGCCGGCCGCGCTTTATTATTGTAGCGTTTGTTCTAGTGGCGGAAATCCTTGCAGTAATGGTGGTGTGGCATGACGGCTTTTGATCTCGGTGAACTGTGGTGGTGTAAACAAGCGGATACTGCTCGCGTTTGTACCCCAGTGCCGCGGCGGAAGCCGCGGTGCCGGGCGCCGACGCGAAGCGGCGGTCGTTGGGGCGTTGCGGAGCGCAGCGTAGCAACACCCCGAATAAAAAAATACTGCTCCAGTCAGGTAGACTGCTCCCTCCCTGATAGTGAGATTATATTTGGATCATCAAAAGTGATGCGTTTATTTAGGAATATCATCGTTTCTCGCACCGTGTAAATCCGCTTGTTTACACCACCACAGTTCACCGAATGCTTTCCCCCGAATTTCAACCTGACGCAGCATGTCTTACCTGCTGCTAAGGCTCTGTCGTCTAGCCTATATACACCTTCGATAGCAAAACGAAAACGAGTTCACGGAACGCGTTAGGTGACCAATGAACGTTTCCAGCGCGAATTTCATACTTCGATAACATTACACTTGCCATATTTGACTAAGGTGTTATATAGGATACATTCCAGCAATATTTCACTGTAAACAAAATTAAATCGCCGCAGCGTGGCAAATCATAATCTTGGGTGGATCACGTATACATACAGAGAATAAGAATAGACGCGGACAAAATGAGCAATCGCGAACTCGTTCAGCTGTATACCTTTGTTGAGCCATTCGCGCATTTCACAGCTCGAAGCAGACAACTGCGTTACAGGCCGGAGCTGTCAGCATACAGCGCTGCCCTTAGGCACTCGCGCTAATTCAGCCGTTAGCTGGTCAACAGCTAACAGACGCAACGACAGCGACGCATACACTGGCACACTGGTCTTATTTTTTCCGTTCCCCGAAAACGGCGCGCAGCCAGTGCGCCGTATACCATTGGCAGTGCCCGCGGCTTATTCCGCGAGCCTTATCGCGTACCGCGTGCGCAGGTAGTAATTGTACATCTCGCGGTGCGGCCGGACAGGGCCAAATCTCGAAAAGTGCAGAAGTACGTGTTTGCTCCACGCGGGAGCGATAGACATCTCTGCGCTTTCGGCGGTGTGCGGCCGCAGCAGGTTGCAATGTTCTCGTAAGACGCGGGCCTTTTGCCTCGTTCTCGCGACACGACGGGGGCCAAACAACGTCGAGGCACCTCGTCTATAGCTCCTTGCGACGACCACACGGGCTTCACGAGGAATTCTCCGCAACTCGCAAAATAAAAAATAATAATAATAAGGTCTTATAAGGGGCGCGCAGCCGAACAGAAGCCGACGGACCGCCCTACCCATTGATGATACCTTGGTCGCGCACTCGGCCGTGGCCCTCTACACTGCTGCATTGGGGGGGGGGGGGGGGGGGGGGGGGGGGCGCGGCGGCGGGTACACACACACACACACACACGGGCGGGAGCAGCCGCGTGTGATCGAAGGCAAACCGCACGGTTCGCGCAGAGGGCGATGTCGCGAAAGTCGGCCCGGCGGCAACTCTTTTTTTCTTGTCGTTTATCTCCCAATACGAGGGCGACTGCGGACGGCATCTATCGATTCCAGGAACCCGGCGACGCGTGTCGACGACTCCGCCCGGCTCGCCGCCGCCGATCGGCAGAAGACGACGACAACAACAACGCGAGGGCCAGCGCGAGGAAAGTAAATAAAAAAATAAAATAAAACCGGTTGCAGGGGCAATAGACGAACCAGTCGCCGGGTGACGCAACGACGACGCCCCGCGCTACGGCGGCAACGTTCGACGCTCTGGGGCATTCCACGCGCGCCAGCAGCACCCACTGTGTACGGCGCATGAATGAGGCAGAGGTCGTGGAGGAGGAGGACGAGTGCGGACGCACTTGCACAAGGGCAGTGAGCAGAAGGGCCTCGAAATAACGGGCCACACGCGATAGTTGCGAGTCGCCAGGAGGTCGCGGAACCTCGTATACACATACATACGTCGTCTGGAGTCGCTGATGTCTTTCGGCAGCGGCACGGCGACGTCGCGGGAACAAATCATTCACGCACAACGTCAGCTTCACTAACGAACCACTTTATTACGGCTTCTCTGCATTGCTTCAACCGTCGCTTCTCGTTACGAAGGCGTAACTAACCGCGCACAATGTGGTGAAAAGCCTCGACAACAAACAGTGATTCGGGGCTTGTCTCTTCGATTGCCTTCACGCGGTAAGGAAGCTACAACGGTTAAGACTGTAGTGTGAATGCAAGTTATTTGAAGCGAGCACTACAGCGAAGTTTGAAAGGAGAGACAAAAAAAAAAGAAAAGAAAAGCAATCTAGAACTGCATGCAGACTGCGGTTGTCGCGTAAGCTCACAATTTCTCGGTGACCGAAGTGCGCAATATGAATATGATACGTGTGCACTGCAATCTTCTGAAGTTCTCTGACCTATTCAACGAGCGGTGAAGTTTAGCAAGTAATGCTAAACGTTACCAATTACGTAATGTAGTTGATAACCTCACTAGATCCGGAGTTGGCTTAGTCAAGTGATAGCGTTCTACCCCTGCATGCTAAGATGAACTGCTTATCCCCATGCATGTTTATCCTGCACGTTATAGACCCTATTCACGGCGATCCAGTGGGCGCCGCCATGTTTGATCACGTGGTGACGCGACCATTGCTTGCCTCAGCTGCCTCCGCAGCCTCGGTGTTACAAGGGATGCGCATGAAGCCCCAGTGCAGCTCAGCAAACCTCTGTTTCGGCGGATTTCGTAGACGGTGACTGGGTGAACGACACGAAGCTTTGGCCACAGCTTCAGAGGACGTATAACCGCTTTCGGAGCTCATTACGACTTGTTCAAACGGAGCGAGCAGCGTATACTGTGCTTGTACTAAAAGTGGGCCTTGAAATGTATTCCAACCTGTCCAAGCTTTCGGCTTAAGAATTAAATCAGGATCAGTGTGTTCGTTCTCTATGTGCAAACACTTTGATGCATCGGCTTGTCATGTTTCTGACTCAGTAACGTTCCTCGGTTTGGTCGTTATCTGATTGTTTAAGCCTAATCGCTCGCGGATGTGCTCAGTTGCGATAGACTTGTTCTTATTGCGCACAATGGCTTGGAAGGTAGATGTTCTGTACTTGGTGAAAACTTGTTGTAAAGACATATTATCGCTAGTCCCTCGCTTACTCTGTGTACCGTCACGAAACGTCACCTTCGAACAATCGTGTGTTGACGGTGTTGTCGCCGTCACTCGAGCTTTGGCGCAATATCTCAAGTGTGCGCCTATATATTCGCTTATTTTTGATACGTTGGCGATAGAGTGGTCTTAAGTTTGCGTGTGAGTTGGGCTGGATGTGTGTAGATAACGTGCAAGAAAGCTACTAGGCCAGGGAGGCGGCTCTACTGCCTTTGCCACTGTGTAACGAGAGGCACTCACTCTTGCCGACGTTTCGAGGTTGAAGTTCTTTGTTTGGAGGTTAACGACACAACGCTGGCGGATCAGTTATTTCTTTCTTTCTTTTTATTTTTACCTTCGGGGAAAGCCGTGCATCGCCAAGGGTCGGTAACACAGGCAGTCCTTATGCAGCAGCGGTCCGTGGACTTGCTCAAACAGATTCATTTCATTCCTTAATATGCCTGTCACTATTTTTGCAGCCAAGTACTGCAGACGTCTTCCCTCTACCGTTCCACATTTTGCAGCATGAATGGAGTACGGTTTTGTGGGCAAAGCTTGTCTAGTGATTGACTCATGGGGTTTAGCGTCCAACAGTGGGGTTATGTGAGACGCCGTATAATGGAGGACTCCGGATCAATTTTAACCACCTGGTACGTTTCTTTAACGTGCACCTAAATCTAAGTACACGAGAATTAAATTTTTCCGCGTTCAGCCCCCCAACGAAATGCCGCCGCGGCAGGGAGCCGAAGCCGCGGCCTCGAGCTTAGCAGCAGAACGCCGTAGCCAATGCGCCACCACGGTGGCGGGTTGGGCGGAGCTCGTGCTGAATTCTTAGCTAGTCACCGAGTGTAAACGCGTCTCACGCAGCGGGCAGAAAGATGCACCCAGAGATGCTCTCCGAGCGCGGCCGGCTTCTTCAGGCGCGGCTGTCGCAGGGCAGCGGCTCGTCGTACACGCCACTGACTCTCTTGTTGGTCGGATCGAAGGGGACCTTGGAGTGGATGTTGGCTTTGAACCGACGGCCCAGGGACTCGAGCCAGTAGTTGCCAGACGCCAGGTAGTCCGACGACACCGGAGCGCCGTCGGGCCGCCTTACGTAGCCGCAGGCCAGGCTCTGGCCCAGGGCGAAGCCATACTCGCCGCGTCGGGTGAAGCCCACCACCTCGTCGTCGCGCCAGATCGCCTCCAGTCCGTGCAGCGCCACGTTCCTGTTTTCCGGCAGAGAAAAATTTCCCATTACAGGGTTTTACGCTTTCAGTATAGAGGTTTTGCAGTGCGGAATAACAGGGAATTGTAGGTATTGCGCGCCTAAAGTAAGGCGACTGGTACGAAAGACAGCAAAACAAAAGAACGCACAACGAATACAAAAGAACACAAGCGGGCGTGAGGTTTTGGGTATGCAAAGATGCTTGGGTGGGCTAACGTAACGCCGCAAATGTGGACGGCAGTAGGAGCGCGGGTAGAGACTTCTCGCGGCGGTTTGTTCAATCTCAAAGCGTCAGAAACATTGATTTCGTGGTATCCTCGTCGAAGGGAAGTAACTATATTTCGTGATTACGCCGTTGCCGACACCTTTACAGCAGCAACTGAGTAGTACGTGCATAGCCCGTCATTGCAATAACAGTATTAAACGCTCTGTTCGACCTATGCCTCAATATATAGCTGCCGCCAGCGCTGCTCTCACGTCTACGTCTCCGATATTCCGTCAACGGTATAATAAGCATACGGGCAAGCTAAAATTGTTTATTATGCTCTATACACGCTAACCGATACCAAAACCTGGACAACTACGAGTTGTCGACTCAACTATACTGACATTGTCCTAACAGAAGAGCACGTTGCTGAAAGAAAACAAAAGGCGTGGCTATCGCTTACAGAGAGGCCATAAACGCTCGATAGCTTCAGAAAAGCGACCAGACAGGGTTTGGATTGGTCGTGAAAGAAAAACAGGATGTTCCTTCTGTGGCACTCCCGGTTAGCGCTCATTCGAATGCCGAACCACACAGGCAACTCCTACGAATGTACAATCGGGCACAAAAGTTTATAGGACATGGAATTTGTGAAAGAAGCTGATTTCCCGCGAGGACTGGGCACATAGTCTTGAATTCAAAGTTTCAATCTGTAAGATAGTTCTTGCGACCTACGCAGTGATCCATTAAATAAGAAGCACCACGCCGTAACAAAAGCATAAATTCACATTTGTCGCGAAACCCATGTCCTGTAAACTTTTGGTGGCCGACCGTAATCTTTCTTATGGCCTTAAAGACGACTTTTCCGTATTCCTTAGGGCTTGAGGTCAATCTTTCGTAGGTAGTTGCGACAGCGGTGAAAGCTGACAAATACCGACGTCTGATGCTTCGTAGAGCAGTTAAATTTCGAGTTCCTCTCGTCATGGGAACTTTCTTGCTTTTGGACTGCAACATTTAGTATTTGGTCTGCAGCAGTTAACCTTTGAAATTCTGTATGACGTGGCGTCCAACGAAGCAATAATAATAATAATAATAATAATAATAATAATAATAATAATAATAATAATAATAATAATAATAATAAACTTTTCTGCAGTTAATGGCAAAATTAAGGGTTGAAGAATGGCAAGAGAAAGAAAAATCGGTACAAGAAACGGCCCTTCAAAGGTTTGCCCGACAATGTCAACAATACGGAAAAAAAAGCACACACACAGAAAAAAACCCCGCAAAAATACGCCACCCTAAAGGCGGATATTTGTGGTTTCAACAACTACAAAGTGCACGACGATGACAACGTCCTCTGATCCTACGTTCTAGAAACATTAAATAGCATTCGAGGCCCATTGACTGAGACGCAAGTAATCACGGCGGCACGGCGAATCACACGTATGCAGTCACCCTTTCAAAGATGGGCGACGATCAAGGACAAATTAAACCCGGTTTATCATTGGTCTGAGCGAACGCGATATGAAATTTGGTGTATACGGCAATGAAGCAAGAGCAAATTAAGCGTCGCCACAAAAAGGACGTGCGCCCGCTAGCAGTTGCGAAACAACGGCTCAATATGGAAGCAGTGGATTTTTTTCTTCTTTCTATTTTCAGCAGTACTACTTTCTATCGACTTGGATGTGCGCCTCTCCATTACTCGAGAGAATAACAGAAAAATAATTTGGCTTCTTACTGCCGTTCTCAACCGCACTCTTCCAGCAACAAATGAACACTGAGCTACCATCGATCCGGTGCGCTATTTCGTCTTTCACTATTTCATTCCCTTTTCTGTGGGCCTGAAGATTGATTTAAATTCCCCTGTCCTTGGTAATCAGTAAAAACTTCAATTATACTGTTGCACGATCCCATTTAGCGAGCCAACGGATGCCGAAATTATTTCTCTCTCAACTAGCACAACGGCCTGAGCCAGAGGCTAACAGCGTGTTTCAAAAACAGAGTAATGCTTATACATGGATGGACATTGCCCAGTAAAACCGTGAATTGCAATCTTCACGACGCGCACCGGTGGTGCCGGCCGCGAGGGCTTCCCTTTCGTCGAGCGCTCGCGTCTGTTCTTGCGTGTTCGATATTCATTTAATACATCGCCATCTCTATTCAGCTAACGTCACACCATGTCCCGACAAGCCGCGAGCCAATAGAGAAGCGCTACTGGCTTAATTTACTCATTCAACAACTTCATTCAACAACGAAAGATACTGATAGCGGCAGGATTCCTGCCAACGCCGACGTCTGTAGTCCGCCGTGGAGTGTATTTTTTTCCCGGTTGGGTGAATGCCGCGTAGCGGCTACAGAAGCACATAAAGACATGTTAATATAGGTATACACAACCATTTCTTTATTTATGGAACAGGTTAAGCGGCTTGTCAAGAATTTAGGCACACGCGGAGCGACAGAACGTCGTGCAGACGTCTGGAACTATCCTCTAGCATCTTCTTGACTTGCTGTTGTATCGCCTCGCGTTCTTTCTGTGCTACACGGTACGGATTCTGCCGAATATAATAGGGCGTGCTGTCTCCTCGGTGATGATGCGGTGTTTAGTCGGCGGCGTTTGGCCCACTCGTGACGTTGAGGAGAAGCAGTCCTTAAACTGGTCCAGCAATCACAGAAGATGTTTCTCCTCCGGCGTTAAACTTGGGCCAACACCGACAACAGGTGCACGCACTTCTGTACCTGCAGCCGTTGCTTTCCCTTGCGCAGTAAAGCAGTCTTGAGCGTGGGCGATTTCATCAGGGCATACTACAGCAGTGTCTTTACTGATGTGCCGGCGCTCGTTGGTGAAGTTCATTAGCAGCACTTCCGCTCGTCCATCTATTAAAAGCTCACGATGCCACGAGCGATGGCAACACGTTGGCGGAGGAGAAGGGCAGTTATTTGTTCGGCTACTCCGTCTTCGTTACACAGTCCGTTGCAAATGACCGAAACCAAGCTGCATGATAGCGGCGGAATGCAAACGTCATCGTCGACAACACGTACAGGTCTGCGTTTTCCTTCCGCGCTACGGGTCGGATCTTTACCCGCGGAGAATGTCACCACACCGTCTCGTATGTTAACCACGAGGCCGTACTCTCGCAAAAAGTAAATTCCCAATATGAGCGCTTTGCAGCACGCTGGTAGAATTAGGAAAGTGGCTGCAAAACCTATATCCCCTATAGTGAGTCGTGCTGCACATTTGCCTGTCGGCGTCATCAGCTGGCCTCCAGCACTTCAAATATAATGGCCCGTCCATTTTGTTTTGACCTTCTTGAGTTTGTCTGCCAACGGCTCACTCATTATAGAAAAGTACGCACCGGTGTCAATTAAGGCCGTCACTTCGTGCCCACCAATTGTCACAGTAGGGTTGACAGTATAACAGTTTTGTCGGTGTTCTGAACTTGTGTGTCGATCTCGTCTTTCGGCAATAATGGGGGATTTCCGTCAATTCAATTTTCGGCAACCTTCCCCCCAGAGGTCGCTGCTTTTAGTTTCCCCGCCGTGGGCTGGGAGAGACCGACCTCTGACGACGTCAGCGAAACTTGGGCGGTTCGGCGAAGAAAAACATGAAGGAGATGGCGAGCGTGACCGAAGGGAAGATGAACTTGGTGGCCGGCCAGCAACGCCGTCGCCAAAGGGTGAACGGCTCTCATCAAGCTAACGGCGTGGAGCGGCAGGTGGGCTTCCCTGATAACCACTCGGACGGTGATGGCAAAAACGGTAGATGTGCCCCGGTTCTCCGCAGTGGTAACACAATGGTCGTCGATCAGCAGTGCGCCAGATATCGGTTCTGCGAAGTTGGGGTCGCCTCCATGCGGCGCCAGGTTGCCGTTGGCGGTACTCTGGCGCCGGCAGGGTAGACAACGGCCGACGAACAGCGTCGGCGTAGGTGTATGTGCTCGGCTCGAAATGCGTCTCGGGAGGCGGCTCGAGAAACGCAAACGCTTGTCGGAGCTCCTGTCGCACGTCTTCACGACAGAGGCAACTGTGAACTCCTGCGGCGGCGCTGCTTGCCTTACATTCTCCTTCGTAATCTCCTCGCGCACAATCTCTCGTATCAGTTGGCGTAGCGTTTGTTCATCGGTCACGGCGAATACTGCGGCACCTGCAGGCGCACCGGTGGCCAGGCGGTCGTACTTCTGGTGGCGTTGCTGGAGCGCCCGCTCGATTACTGTGGCCTCCTTGATGAACTCGTCCACTGTTGCCGGCGGGTGTCGCACTAGGCCAGCGAAGAGCTGTTCGTTGACGCCACGCATGAGATGGCTCACCTTCTTGGACTCGGGCATGCTGGGATCCGCGCGGCGGAACAAGCGCGCCATGTCCTCGGCAAACATGGCGACAGCCTCATTTGGCTTCTGGATTCGTGACTGAAGAAGGAGTTGTGCGGTTTCACGTCGATCGATGTTACCGGAGGTGTCGAGTAGCTGGCGGGAAAACTCGTCCCACGTTGTCAGATTTCCCTCACGATTGTGGAACCACGTTCTCGCACTACCTTCGAAGGAAAAGTATACGTTGGAGAGCTTCTCGTCGGCGCGCCAGTAATTCGACTTTGCTACCCGTTCGTACTGCTCTAGCCAGTCTTCTGCATTCTCATACGCGTGGCCATGAAAGCGTTCAGGAACTCGAAGGTTTCGAAGTGTCAGCTGTGTTGAGCTGCTTGTCGATGCCATTTCTTGAGCAGGAGTAGCCGTGGACAGAGAGGGGCCTTGCAACGCACCAAATTCAGGGCTCAGACCTTGCAGACAGCGGCTCGTGCGGTGGACAGGTGTCTCCACGCGTGGATGTCTTGCCGGGCTGGATGTAGGGCTGCTCGAGGGCGGAGTCGTTGGGATTATGAGACGATGGCGCACTACCCCGCACCTCCACCAGTGTCCCAGTTCACCGAGCACAGGAGCTTTATTGACAGAGGTACGAGAAGTTGTACTCGAATAAAGGGATCCGAGAGAGAGACTTTCAGGAGGGAGCGTCTCCCTCTTCGTCTGTGGGAAGTTCTCACGCTCTCGATCGTGTCGGTCGTCCTCTTCGTTAACGCCAGCGTATAGCTGGGCACCGACAGGGACGCGGCAATGCCTGTGTGCGCGAAGTCGTGCTATTCTAATCGCACTTCAAAAAAAGTTGACAGTCATTTTAGCAAACGCTAAAGAGGATGAAGGCGAAATCCTGCGCGATCACGAAACATTCGTTAAATTACTTTGAGATTCTCATTCGAATGCGTTGTTACTTCCTGTTATTTGTTTTCTCTTCACTTGTTTTTCTCATAACTTATTCTCTCTTTCGGTCGCCTAGACATCGCCACTGGTTCTGCTTGGTTAATTGCACGTTAGAACGGCCGCGGCTTTCTCTTTCTTTTTCGTTCGTCTACTTTCTTGTAGCGCAGGCAGAGTGAGAGGGACACGGAAGGGCACATTAGACAAAACACAGCGCTAACTTTCAACAACAGATTTATTTCCAGTACTCGCAGGCGTACTTACACTCCTCGAAACGTCATAAGGCACGTGTACATTGCTCGGCAAATACGAACAAAACGGGAAAAACCTCATGCAGACATATTTGTGGCCACACTGATTATTTAGAAGGGTGTCCGTTCAACGCGAACAGAGGCAATCAAGCTCATTTAATGATAAAGAAATTGATGGCTTACTGGCGCATGCGTCACCAAATGTGGCTATGTTCGTAGCTTCCATAGTCATTTCGAACTTGCTTCTGCTCATGATAACAGTATCTTTAATGTGTCTGAGACGTCACTTGAATTTTGGTGCCATAACGCCGGACGATCGTCGGATTTTTCGACCCATGAGCCATCTAAGGCTTTCGCCTTAATAGGTATCTTGTTAATGCAGAAAAAAGCACAGCAAAGGCTTATTGGGGGGATTAACGCAGCGCGCGTCCAAGCTTCTGCTGGGGCGGGGCCTAAATAAACAAAGGAGCCTATCAGGCTGCAGGAAGATCATACGAGGAAAATGGGCGGTGCGCCCTTGTCAACCAGCACAATGCTCTCGATGCCCGTTCTTTTATCGTTTTTTTTTTTTTCTGCAGTGCCACCCACGTCATCGAGCGCCGCCCTGACAACGGACCAATCAGAAAGAGCGAGGCTCGCGGCCTAGCGACAAGCCGCTCGCCAAGCATCGGAGTCGTCCGTAGACGTATAGCGTCCGGAGCAGATCTTTTTCTTCGAGCCCGGATCACTTTCTTCCTGTCGGCGTGCCACCAGAAACTTCCTGCCGCGGCGCCCCACCATGGGCAGCCGCCGCGCGCGTACACAGGCTTCCGACCATTCGATAGACAATGGAGTCTGACGCGCCGCCGTGTCTCGTGCTTTCCGGTCTCACGCCAGAAGACAATCCGTGCCAGGCGCCAGCGCAGAACGGCGCGCGCGTCGATTGATTCCCGAGCCGCCTCGACATGTCGCGGCGCCGCGACCCGACACACAAGGCGGCACACTGCACCGATTCGGATGCGATCGAGACGCCGGCGGCAGACCAAAGGGCACGGAGGAAACGATCGTCGACCATCGAAAAAAAAAAAAAACGATCAGCTATAGAAGAACGGAAGCTGGGACTCTCACGAAGCGAGAGTTAGCGCCCTAGCAACTACACCGACCGTGCGAAAAGAAAGAGAAGGAGCCGCGAGACTCACTACCGCATCCTACCAATGAGGTAGACAAGCGGCCGCCTGGCTATAGCAATGCACTGATTTAGAGCTATACTACTAATTCTGTTCATATATAATGTATTCCCAAACTAGGTGGCATCTTCGTCTATAGGAGCTGACAGTGAGCCATGCCTGGCGCTACCGGTCAGGGGTTCTCAGCTGCGGCAGCATGTAAACTTGCAAGATGACGTTCAGCCACGTGCAAACACACGTGTAGGCTTCGGCGCCAGGGCCCAAGGGCATTTGTAAAGGCTATCGTCTGCAACTATACCAGGGTTCACTATGCCTGCGCTACGTGGCGACGCTAACCCTAACAGACGCCAATGGTGACTCGTGGCGAAGGCCTACACACAAGTTGTCACCTCTAAATCCGTCAGTATGATTACCGAGAGCACAGGGTAGGGTTGCCAACTCTCGAGTAGAGTGAGTCGGGACAGAGAATAGAGGGCAGGGGGGGGGGGGGGGGGGAATTGGCTCGCGGCGACCAACCCTTTAAGTGCCAGGAGCCGCCAGCAGTCTGTACGCGTAGTCTGTAGTCGTATACCATGTTCGAGATTTACATAAAGAAAGATGCAGTATATAGTTGCTTGGCTGACCGGGCTACCAATAGAAGATACTGTGAACGGTTAGGGGCCTACACCAGAACTAGAACCACGATGAAAACAAGATCGCCTTTATGTTTATGACAATGCAGCAGAATACCGAAGATTTTCCAACCAAGCTGCCAGGTATCATAAAAAGAAAATGTGGTTTATTGACTGTTATTCAGTAGAAAACAAAAGTCGTAGTTTCGCCCGAAAGGCGAAGCATCAATTGCGAATGCAAATTAGTAGAGAGTTATACGGAGTAGGGATAGTAGTCGGCTGCATAAACTTGGACACATTCGCTTACTAACTGAATTAACAAGCATGGTATCAGCGCGCACAAGCAAACATGAATAGATCACACTCGATGACCGCGCACAACCGCTGTCAAAATACAGGCGTGAGCAAGAGCGGCAGTAGCAGCGAGCGAAGGTTAAAGTCCCTACATAGGAAAGTACCGCCATCTACTCTCTCCTCTCCTAAAACGCTTTTTTTTTTTTTTTCTTTACTTTTTGCTTGCGAAAGCAAGTCTACGGTGGCGTCCCTCGAAAGCCCCCGTTGAAGCTTTCAGGCCGGGGCGGCGTATTTCTATTTGCGCCCACGTACAGCGCTCGACCGCTGGCGCCACGCTGCGCCGCTCGCGCGTACCATCTTTCTAGCCGCCGCCGCTGGAACGGAGGAGGCGTTGACGGAGAACACGCTGGGCTGGTGGTGACTAGCCTGCTGTTAGGGGATCGGTGGTATTCCTAAATAAACGCATCACTGTTTTGATGATCCAAATATAATCTCACTATCAGGGAGCGAGCAGTCTCCCTGACTGGAGCAGTATTTTTTTTTTTATTTGGGGTGTTGCTACGCTGCGCTCCGCAACAGCCTAACGACCGCCGCTTCGCGTCGGCGCCCGGCACCACGGCTTCCGCTGTGGCACCAGGGTTCAACCGACCGCGCTGGCAAACAGAGAGGAAAGAAAAAGGAAAAGCGTGATATTAAGGGAAAAAAATTCTAGCCAGGGCGCGATTCGAACCCACGTACGCATAATCCTGAAGCGAGCGCCGTAACCACTCAGCCATACAGCCACGCTTCCAGGGCTTGCATTCATGCGAACCATATGATTGCGTTCGCTCGGCGAAAGCAACCACCCAACACGGCCGGACTCAACTCTCCGCGCTCCGCGAAGGGCGGAGGGCGGAGTCGAGTCCGCCCGTGCACCTAGAAACGCGGTACGCGCGAGCGGCGCAGCGTGGCGCCTGCGGTCGAGCGCTGTACGTGGGCGCAAATAGAAATACGCGGCCGGGCGCGCGCCGCCTCCCCCGCCGGCGACGGCCGCTGCGGAGAGGGACATTCAACATGGCGCTGAGGCGGGAAAAGAAACATAAACAAGTGAACTTCATCAATACTTCTTTTTTTTTTTTGGGCGAGTTGGTACATCTTGAGACTTTGGGTAACAGCGCAAACAGACGTGTGTGTGTCCGTGTCTCCTCTTTTTGTGGTCGTCTGTTTGCGCTGTTACCCAAAGTCTAAACAAGTGAAAGCGCGCGCTATCATCGTCCAATCGGAGATACAGGAGAGAGAGGAGCGGCGTTGTTCAAAGGGTGGCGGTACTTTTCCGAAGGTATAGGGAATTTAAGCGAAGGCTCGTGCGGTCTATCGCTTCAACGGAAACTGAGCGGCGAAAGCACAGCGCATACAAAGATAAGAGCCGTGTGGAGATCGGTTTCGAGATACGGTGCGCGCGACAGCCCGCAGCCGCGCAAAGTACAAGTACGCAGTTGCTGGCAGAGTAGAGGCCAAGGTCAATCTAAATAGGTCGCGAAGCTTGGAGCGAAAAGCGTGCGAAAACATATCGCCAGAGATATCAGTTAGTGGTGCACGATTGAAGCGTGACTAGGTTAGGGGGGGACAAACACTGAAACTAGAAAACCTATATGAAAAAAAAATGTTCGAAAATTTTAATCTGAATCCTCTCATACGAGTAAATATTCCGTTTCAAATATTTTTTGCTGTACCAAAACAACAAATGTTAATATTGTTTCTATTTCACAATTTATTCTGTTCGTTCTTGGTGACCCCTACCAACCAGTCATTCTGGCGCAAGACTTAGCAAAGCTGTGGAAACGAAGTGTTATGTCGTGCGGAATGGCGTTGCTCACTTGAACGCGGCGGTTTCATCCGACTTTTATTTTCGTTGCCTGTTTGTTAAAGGTGTGGCGTGTGCTTCAACTTCAATTTTGCGTGGCCTAGCGCACCGCATTCATTGGCGAAAGGTGTGAGTGCAGGTTTTTTGTTATCGTGCAAGTTCACGCTGCGGCATCCGACGCGCTGTGTCTTGTCGTGCACGATAAATGCGGAACGCTCCGCGAAGAAACGTCGCGCTATGTTCGTTCACTCTCCGTAACACAGGCTCTGAGTGTCCGACGGGAAGCAAAATTAGTAAGTCGAATGTTTTCTAAATGATAATGTGGGGCAATGTTGTATTGTCTGATAACTGTTGGCTATGAATACATGGTGTCGCCCGGAATTGTGAATGATTCTGCGAAAAGGTTTCGCATATGTTGCTATACATTACGACTATGTGCTGGGCATTGTACTTTTCATCCACTGAAACAAGCTTTGTTTGGTCAATTATATTGGTTGCATTATTCTAGACGAATAAAAGCGAAGTTCTTTTTTTAACTTCTGTGGCACTGTCATTTATTTCCACCCTATTCACTCACCTTCCTAAGGAACCTACTCGAGCAATTTGCGTCAATAACAGCCTAATTATGATCATATTAAGACATACGCCACTTCTATAGTTTAATGACACGCTGGCGCTTCCTCTGAGGCGAGTCACAAGCTCGCCTCAGCCTCAAAAGAAAAATAGCTGCTGGCGTAGCGGTCGAAATGTCGGACGCCGAAGAAATTCAAACATTCGCGCCAAGCAGCATAAGATCTTGACGTGGCTGCCATTTCCGGTTATGACGTCACTTTTTTTTTTTTGCTGTTAGTTGTCCCCCCGATACGTAGATGGCGACGGTTGCAACGAGCCGCCATTTCCTTGACATATGTGGGCTTTTATGGAAGCTACGCTACCAGTTTACATATACCTTGGCAGAAGCCACACTCCCTCCCTCCCCCGCTGCTTTACCGCTTTCCTCCTTTCGCGTGCGAGACTGAGTCGCCTGTTGCCCCTGCGCCCGGTCGCAAGATACACATTTGGTGCCGCAGCTAACCGTCGCCTCCCCTCCCTCCCTTCCATCCCCCCACAGCCCTTCGCACGACGGAATGCGTCGCGTTTGCTCTCGGCCCTGCGTTCGCTCTCCGTGAAAGCGCACGTCTCTCGCGCGCGTTCACTCGCACATTTATTTATTTATTATTGCGATAGCAATTATATGGACACTTCCACGGGATTTCTGCCGTCGGCGTCGCCGTCGCCGTGAGGTTCCGTATAGATGAAATCATCGCCGCGCGCCGTATGCCCGAGCGGAAGCGTGCGGGGACGCACGCTGTCACGGAGAGCGAACGCACTCAATCTCCCACGCGCAAGCAAGGAAGCGGGAAGCGAGCGCCGGAGGGAGCGGGGGGGGGGGGAGGGGGGCGCACTTCTACTCTGCTAACAACCGCGCTCGTCGCTCGCCCCGCACCGTCTCTTATCTCCACACGGCTCTGACCTTTATGCGCTGTGCATTCGCCGCTCAGTTTCCGTTGAAGCGATAGACCGCACGTACCTTCGCCCGCTGCGGCGTATATGCGCTTGCTGCCAGCGTTTTGACAGTCGTTGTCTGCAGTAATTCAGTGTGATCTATTCATGTTTGTGCGCGCTCACACCACAGTTAGTAATAGTCGGGCCACATTTTCCAACGCACGCTACACATGCAATGCTGCCCGGATCGGCAGTTTAGCGCTACAGGTGTGTCCCTTCGCACGCGCTGCCCACGGGCAGCGCTTCTCATCAACACCACCGTTTCACACGCGCCTTCTCGTGGTCATCGAGTCTCTCTTCATGTCGGTCTACTTACGCCGCAGCACACCTGCTTACTTAATCAGCTCATGTTTACTACAATTCATATTGCTACCAAAGCCGCTCACCTTCCTTCGTATGACATTGCTGTGTTGCTATCGCATTCATTGCTTCGCCCTTAGACAAAACTGTGACATTTTTTTTAAAAACTCTCAACGTCTGATGGCGTTACAGAGAGGAGTGGTGAATCATTGTACAATGTTAGATACAGCAGTCTGAAAGGATGAATGAACCGAATGCTGGCGACCGAGGTGGGGAGGTGGTTCCATTCGGATGCTGTCTTGGGCAGGAGTGAATTGAAGAAAAGGTTTGTGCGGCAGCTTGGTACTTGTAACTTGACGTTGTGGTCGATTCACGATGAAATATAAGGGGGTGATATAAAAAGGTTATTTTTTAAATTCTGGGTTAGTATAGTATATTTTGTGAAAGAGTGATAACCGGGCGAGTTTCCTTCTTGATGATAGGTCTGGCAGGTGAAGGCTAGTTTTGATGGCGGATAAATAATAATAGTAATGGCGGATACATAAAGCATACGGCGCGTGGTGACGATTTTATCGCTCTTGGAATTTATACAGAACCTCACGGCGACGGTAGAAATCCGCTTGGAGTGTCCATATAATTCCTATCGCAATAAAAAAAAGCAAAAGTCGGGATATTTGGCCCGCCCCGACTGTGTCAAGTCAGGACTCGGGACAATACCTCATAAGTCGGGGCTGTCCCGCTAAATTCGGGGCGGTTGGCAGCCTCAACGCATGGGCGAAGCCAGGGGACGGGGGGGGGGGGGGGAGCCCCCTTCCTTTGAAATTTCTGTGTACCAAGATACCCGGCATCACACGACGTGCAACAATACTCGCCTGCCCTACCACGTACGATCAAGTGATTACCAGCACTCTTCCCGAAAAAAAATTTATTTTTGGCTGCCGCTACTGGGCCCGCACTGCCATAGCAAACACACACCTGTGCACGGCAAACATCGACACTGGCCGAGCCTCACTGACGCCAGGTCAGTAGAGCAACTCATATACGCTGCATACAGAGAAACTACGACCATGTATGAAAACTCCATGAATTCGTGACTTCAAGAACCAGCGCTCCTCGGGCACGAGCTGCAAGACAGTGCGGTTAGAGAGCATCGTTTCTCACGGATGACAAATCAGCAACTATACCAAAACATTTTCTAGGACAGATGGGATCTACAAACCTAGCCGGTATATCACGCACATAGGTGGCATTGTTTCCTGCAACCGAAAACCTGTTTCGAAACGGCGAGCAAAGCTTTAAGTACGAGCGTCTACGGAGACAATACAAATATGGAGGCATTCTTGCGCAGAGGGAAAATTGTAGTTTTGCCCATAAAGCGAAGCAGTGGTGCGATAGCTTGCGCCATTGTATGCGCAGCTTGTCGCGCACTGTTTCTGCTATCGTTTGGAATAAAGCATTCCGGCAGAACCCATCTGACGATAAATGTCGACGTTGAAACAACATTGACACAATGTAGCGACACGCTGTTTTGCCCAACGTTACTAGACTAGCTTCAGTTGTAAATGTCGGCGGCGTTGCGCGGAACCGCCACCCGCCCGCGCCTGTAAGGCGCTGCCGTCGCACCCAGCTTCACTTCCCCACTAGCCGGCTACGCGAACTAGCCAGACGAAACACGCGGTGCAGCGTTGGTGTATTCTGTGGTTGGTTGTTGACGGCGAATTTCAGGAAGCATGGCATCCGCGAAACTGTAGCCTTCGCCGCGTTTGTTAAGGATATTAGCAGACGATGCCGACGTGCTGCTTATTCCTGACTGCAACAAGCGGCTATCGAACGATGTCGACAGTGAGGCGCGCCACTTCTTGTGTGCTCCCAGCAATACGACACTTCGCTCGGCGTTGAACAGAGCGATTCCTCGTGCCGACCGGGAACTCTCTGCGAAATCCATGGTGTGTGATTTTCACTTTCATGAGCAGGACATGTTAAAGTGTTTGTGCATATTATCAATGGACAGACAGATGAGGTGCCACGAGACAAGTGGACACTTGCCGAGGGTGCGGTGCCGAAAGTGTTCCCGAACCTTCCCTCGTATCTGTCGAACCAACCGGGGAAGAAAAAAACCGCAAACGAAGACAGATGTTTGGTGACCTGTTCTGGGCCATCTTAGAAGAGCTGTCAGAGAATACGCTGAGTCGTGTTGGGTGCCCCTTGCCCTTTCACGAACTGAGTGCACACATCATTAAATGATGCGAAAGACAAAAACTCGCCTAGCGATGACGTCACTGCGCACAGCTGCACCTCGCATCACCTTGCGATAGCCAATCAATAGCTAATCGATAATCGATCAATAAACAATAAATTCCGGAAAATGCTGGGGATGACTTGGTACTGCTTAGTGTAGCCCAAATACGTGGCCAATACCTTGCGATAGCCAATCAATAGCTAATCGATAATCGATCAATAATCAAGAAATTCCGGAAAATGCTGGGGATGACTTGGTAGTGATTAGCCTAGCCCAAATACGTGGCCCATACCTTGCGATAGCCTATCAATAGCTAATCGATAATCGTTCAATAATCAAGAAATTCCGGAAAATTCTGGGGATGACTTGATAGTGATTAGCCTAGCCCAAATACGTGGCCAATACCTTGTGATAGCCAATCAATAAGTAATACATAATCGATCAATAATCAATAAATTCCGGAAAAAACAACCCGTAAGGCCAGGACCAGCTAGGTGCCGATCAGCTCCGCTGTTTCTTTAGCCTTGCGCCGCCTGTGCAAGCTACGCTAATTTTTATTTAGTCACGCGCATGCATACACGCATACCTTGCATAAAAATGCATTCTTAGGCAAGGTTACTGGAGCAGCGGCAGGGATTCAGTCTTGAAGTAAAGGCAGCGAGGAAACGAGCCAAGCTGCTGTAGGTGGAGCTGGTTTCCACGTATGCCCAAATCATTTGCATGCCTAGATTATGTCCCTTCTGACAGTTTAAGTCTTAGCTATATATATTATAGCGGCATACAGTTGCTTTTACTTTGTTTTCTTTAATAAAGCATTCATTGGTTTACCAGAAAGTTGTGCTGTTATTTTTGTGGATAACAAATTTGGTCTCGCTGGCGTATAACTGCCCCAGACCAAAGTGTTAAGCAAGTAAAAGCAGCGAGAAAACATGCCAAGCTGCTGTATGGGAAAAGTAAACTGCGTGAAAGGTTTAGGCGGCAGGAAGGAACACACGACACTTAAAAACGCAGCTTCTGCGCTTCGTCGTATGCGTTTCTTCCTATCGTGCAGTTAACCCTTTCTTTCAGTATGAACCAAACTAGCCCGATATATACTATTGCTGTAGGTGGATACCGCTTTCGCATGGTATCACTAATTCGGACTATTGACCCTTTTCGCGGCGCTCCCGTGGGCGCTGCCATGTTTGATCACGTGGTGACGCGTCCATTGCTTGCCTCAGCTGCCTCTGTTGCCTCCTCGTTTACAATGCAAGCGCGTGACTCCGGTGCGGCGCAGCAAACCTCCGTTTCGACGCGTATCGTAGACGGTGACTGTGTGCACGACACGAAGCTTTGGCCACAGCCTTAGAGGACATGTAAGTGCTTTCAGAGCTCATTACGCCTAGTTCAAACGGCGCGAGCAGCGTATACGGTGCTTGTACTAAAAGCGGGGCTAGAAACATATTCCAAGCTGTCCAAACTTTCCGCTTATGAATTACATCGGGATCAGTGTGCTCTTGGTTCTTTATTTGGCAAACATTTTGAAGCAGCGGCTTGTCATGTTTCTGATTCGGTAAAGTTCCTCGGTTACTCGGTGCGGCCACTATCTGATTGCTTATTTCCATCCTTAACGCTCGCGGGTGTGCTCTGCTGCGATATATTTGTTCTTGCTGCGCACAAAGCTTGGAATTTATATGTTCTGTACTTTGCGGTAGCTTGTAGCAAAGACGTATTATTTATCGCTAGTCCCTCACTTACTCTGTGGGCCGTCACGAAACATTCAGCTTGCAACATTCGTGTCTTGTCAGTGTAGTCGCTGTCACTCATGCTTCGGTGCATTGATTCGAGTTTGCACCCATTCCCTTATTATTGATACGTTGGCGATAGGGTGGGCGTAAGTTTGCGTGCGAGTAGGGGTGGATGTGTGTAGTTAACGTGCAAGAAACTTACTATGCCAGTATGTGGCGCTACTTCCTTTTGTAACGAGCGGTACGCACTCTTAAGTGCCGACGAGTTGAAGTCCTTTCTTTTGAGTTTAACTATACAGCGCTGGCGGATGAATTATCTTTTTTTTATCCTCGAGGAAAGCCGTGCATTGCGAAGGGCGGCAACACAGGCAGTCGTTATGTAGCAGCGTGGACACACGTCGATTCCATTCCTTAATATGCGAATCACTATTTTTGCAGCGAACTACCGCACACGTCTTCCCTTTACCGTTGCACATTGTGCAGCACGAATTGGGCTTAGTGCATTAGCGAACACCCAGTTGCATTTCCGACAGCTAATCGCACAGTAGCAGGGCAGAAGCAGTAATGGCTTCGTATTCGTGCGCATTCGCTGAGGCAGAAAACGCGCGCCGCGTCGAATCAACACCGGCTCGCATCGGGCTCCGCAGTTTCACAAGTTTTCGATGGTATTTTCGCAAGAAAACGCCCGGAAGTGCTCTCACCAGTTGCCTAACGTTCTAAGGAACGTACGGACACCAACCGAGTGGAAATCCAATCACCAGGGACCCCAGTAGGATTCTTGTAAGTTTCGTCGCCACCGGTGAGCCGCGAACCCTAACCGGTAGCGGCAGCCGCTCGTCTCGCCGGCGGGGTTTCCCGCGTCGGCCCTTGGCCTAACCATGGTGAACGAAGCAACTACGATCGTCGAGCCCCTCCATGCAACCTCCGGAGGACCCGAAGAAGAGCGCATGGACCAAACAACCGAACCGGTGAGACAACAAACTCTATACCATAACACCGTGAGAGAAGATATTAACTGGCAATCAGTCCGAACGCAAAAGCAACGCAAGCAAGAAGCCTTGGGGAGGCGACGCGGTAGCGTAAAGCCCCAAGACCCTGCAACCCCCCCTAAGAACTCTTTAACAACGCGGAGAGTCCCCAGACCTCCACCTCTCCCGAAAATGACTACAAGATAATCATTCGTCCAAATCAAGGACTACCATTAAGAAACGTGCTCACTCATACACTCGCACGAGCAATCATCGACGCGTGCCAGAACGAGTTCACGGATGACAAATTTATCCTGAGAATCAACCCGGGATCCAACATAGCCATCCTATCGACCCAGTATGAAGAGGTCGCCGAAAAAGCACGACACATCCACACCTTAACACTTAGCGGCCGAAGTCACGCAGTGCGCGCATACACCGCGCACGGAGAAGGCCCCCTCAGGGGAGTGATACATGGAATACCCTTGCACACAACCACCGAAACCCTCATGGCCTACCTCAGAGTGAGAACACAAGGGGTAGAAATCCTTACAGCCAGGATGATCGGCGCCACCCAAAGTGCAGCGCTGACCTTCATTGGGCCCCTTCTACCACGATTTGTGTACTACTACGGAGGTGAACTCCGCTGCTACCCATTTAGACCGACGCTCCAGGTCTGCAAGATCTGCAGAGAAAAGGGCCACCGTACCGACGTGTGCCCAAACCCGGACAGACCCATCTGTAGACTGTGCGGACTGCTTGACCCAACCGACGGACACAAGTGCGAGATAAACGGCGCCTCGTGCGGGGAGGCTCACCATACCGGCGACCACTCGTGCAAGCAGCGACTCAAACCAGTTCGACTCAGACCCGCACCATCGTCGGCCTCGATGAAGCCGAAAGCCCCACGATGGTTCGCCTCGGAAGACGAAGAAGATACCTACAGGGCGGACACTCGCGGCCGGCCGGACAATACCGAGCATCGATCCCGCTCTCGGTCACCGAGCCGCGAGCACCAGGCACCACCGACACCCAAAAGGAACCCATCGCCACCAGCCAAGAAGCAGAAGCCATCACACGAGGTAAGCTGGGCGGAAGTAGTGTCTCCCAAGCAACGGAACATATCCACACCGATCACACAAAATCCGGAATACCAGAGAGTCATTGAGGAAAATAGGCAGCAAAAACAGCGTCTAACCAACTACGAGCTCAAAATCGAAACTTTGATGAAACGAGTGGCTATGCTCGAATCGGCACAGGCTGGGATTCGCGAACAATTGCCACACTCGCAATTGCCGCAGCTAAGCACTCTCACCGCGCATCCACCACTGCAAACACAAATTTCCCCCACCTCTCAAGCATCAACACCAAAGCAGCCCCAGGCGCCGACGCCGTCAGACAGCAACCTGGTAACCCAGCACCAATTACAACAAGTACTACAACAATCACAAGAACAAATAGTACAACAGATACAGCAACAATTTCAGCAGTTTTTTGCTGAATTCCAAGAATTAAAGAAATATGTTAACGAGTCCCTAACCAAGGAACCCAAACGTAAACGGAAAAATAGTAAAATACGCTCTCAAACAGAGGATGCTGAACGCATGCTGAACTCCGACACAGACAGCACAATAGCGTCGAAGTCCCATCATGGCCCGCAAAACCCAAATGGAAGGTGAAAGTATCACGATCTGGTCCTGGAACTGCAGGAGCATTAAAAGCAAACTGGCATCTCTCTCGCTATACGTAAAGGTGGCTCTAGTCCCCCCTGACATTATCTGCCTGCAAGAGGCGGGAGAGCAACCAAAACCAATTACGGGATATAAAGTACACTACGACCCCAATCACTCTAGGGTGGCCACGCTCGTTCGCGTGGCCACCCTAGAGTGATTGGCAACAACCCTAACAACACTTCCCGGTGAGGAAATCCCACATCTCATCATCACAATATGGCCCGTAAAGAAGGGGAGGCCAAAACAGGTCATATGTAACGTATACAGTCCCCCCCGCGACAAGAAGGCTGACTTCGCGTCCCTATTCCGGCACCTACAGGGAATGCTGGAACATCGCGATCGCCTATTCATAACCGGAGATTTCAATGCAAAGCACAACACGTGGGGCTACCCAAAAGCAGACGCCAAGGGCACTAAGCTCCTTGAAACCATAGAACGCCACGGCTACACACTAATTACTCTACCAGGTACGCCTACAAGAATAGGAAACAGCGCGAGCAGGGACACGACCCCTGATCTCACCATAACTAACAATACAGTAGGAACAAGCTGGAGGGTCCTAAACGACTCGCTGAGTAGCGATCACTACATTATCGAAATCACCAGCGCCTCGGCCAAACTACGCCGACCCCTAGGGAAGGCCAAAATTACAAACTGGCCTAAGTTCAGGGAGAGGCAACAGTCCGACTTAGATATAAATCCAACCTTACCAGAATACCAAGGCCGCGATGCCACGATCAAGGAGTGGGCCCTGCGCATCAAAGAATTATATGACGCCAACACCAAAGTCTACCAAACCGATACTGACACGCCAGCAATCGACAACCATCTAATACACTTATGGGAAGCATGCAGAGGTCTCACCAAAAGATGGCGCAAACAGAAACTAAACCGGAAACTTAGACTTCGGATTGCAAACATCACTATGAAGGCCAGCAAGTATGCTCTGAAGGTAGAAAGGGACAATTGGCGCACGTTCTGTGATTCGCTTAAATGCACGCTCAGCACCAAAAAGACGTGGAACATACTCCGCAGCATCCTCGATCCTTCAAGTACAAAAACAGAAACAAACACAACCATACAAAAACTTGTTGGCGAATATCCGGGAACCCAGGAACAACTCATACAGGAACTCCAGCAAAGATACACGGGAATCCGGACCGGGCATCCGAAGCCATACCCTCATTATAAGGGACCTCCGAACGAGAGGCTCGATGCACCCATCACGTATGCAGAGGTATACGCGGCAGCACAGAGCTTCAAGAAAAACACGGCACCGGGCCCCGACGGGATCACCAACGCCATCTTGAGGAACCTAAGCGATGAAACCCTCCGAGCCTTTACACAGCAGCTGAACGAAGAAATATGGACACCGGGGGGAACATTACCCGAGGAATGGACTACCGCTCAGATAGTCCTTATACCCAAACCGGGCAAACCACGCAGGCTCGATCAACTACGACCGATCTCGCTAACGTCCTGCCTGGGCAAACTCTTTGAACGAATCGTACTCACTCGAATTGAACAACACATGGAGGAACATGAACTACACCCAAATTCCATGTATGGATTCCGGAAAGGGATGTCGGCACAGGACGTCTTCCTCCTCCTGAAAGAAGAAGTACTCAACCCACAACCGGGCAGCAACAACAACATACTCCTATCCCTCGACGTCGAAAAAGCTTTTGATAACATAGCCCACGAGACCATCCTAGATGGTCTTGCCGCCATTGGATGCGGGGAGCGGGTATATCAGTATACCGTCGCCTTTCTCAGTCACCGCAAAGCCCGCATCGGCATAGCAGGCATAAAATCAGACATGTATGATCTACCACAGAAGGGTACTCCGCAAGGATCTATAATATCTCCTTTCCTCTTCAACATCGGGCTTAGGAAACTTGCACTACAACTTGAAAACATCCCAGAACTCGGATGTGCCTTCTATGCCGACGATATCACCCTATGGGCCACCAAGGGCTCATAGGGTGACAGAGAGAACACTTTACTTACTGCTATCGAACACATCGAGTCATATCTAACAGCAGCAGGAATGAGATGTGGCCCACAGAAGTCGGAGTACCTACAAATCCGGCCCAAGCAAGCTAAGAAACATCGAGCACCGGCGATACATCTCGAGATTGCAGGGCAACCTATAAAGCGAGTCCCGACAACACGCTTACTGGGTATGCACATCCAGGAAAACAATGGCATAAATGAAGCCTCAGACAAATTAAATCACGTAGTAAGAAGCATCGCATCACTCATCGCCAGGGTAGCGCGCAGCAAAAATGGCTTCACAGAGGACGAAACCATAAGATTGGTACAAGCCCTTGTAATCAGCCGTGTCACGTACGCACTCCCGTATCAAGTTAAGCGCAAGACTGAGGCCGAGCGCATGGACACTCTTATAAGAACGGCGTACAAGACGGCTTTACAGCTACCGTCAGGCACAAGCACAAAGAAATTACTAGCGCTAGGGGTATACAACACCTTCGAGGAGCTGGCAAACGCCACACTCATAGCGCAGAGGGAGCGACTCAACAAGACGAAACAGGGAAGGCACCTTCTTAAACGCCTAGGGTACCCGCTAACACCCCAGTACTGCGAAGAAAAAACACAACTCCTCCCTAACCAAATTAGAGAAAACATTATAGTAGACCCTATCCCCAAGAACATGCACCCAATTCACAATCAAGGCAGGAGAGCAGCGCGTGCCCGCATGTTGCACAAACGCTGTTTTAGAGACCCAGATGTATACTACACGGACGCTAGCCCGTATCCCTCGTCGCCACGACGCGAGACGAAATACACAATCACCGCTGTAAATCAGGGTAACCTCGTTGCCTCTGCCTCCATCCGCGCCACATGCAGCGCAGCAGCAGAAGCAGCAGCGATCGCTCTCGCACTTCGTGACGCCGAGAGCAAGCAAAGAGACGCTCGCGTCCTTACGGACTCACAAGAAGCGTGTCGTTTATACCTGAATGGAACACTCCCTATACAAGCCATTCGAATCCTGGGCCGCTCACTAGAGGGGATTCACGGGATCGTCTGGTGCCCCGGGCACGAAGGCCTGCGGGGCAACGAAGAGGCGGACTGCGCAGCTCGAGGTCTCACTAGCCGAGCGGCAGACCACACCGTCCTTCAGACCCCGACAGACCGAGTAGCGACCCATGAGTTAACCACGAGTCAACAAATACTGGAGGACCAACGTCTTGCAAGAAGACAATACGCTCCCCCGCACAAAGCTCTCAATAGACTCCAGGCTAGGGACTGGCGCCGCCTGCAAACAAACACATACCCACACTTGTCCCGACTACACGCCATCTCCCCAGACAGATATACGTCCCGGACATGTCCCTGGTGTAGCACACACACAGCGACACTCGCGCACATAACACACCAATGCACAGACAGACCGGACGAGGCAATCTCGCCACGAGTCACATCACACACGCTCACTACGTGGTCTTGGGAGGCAAGACTCTCCGAACTGGACCTGGGAAGCCAACTGGCGACCCTCGACCAGGCCCGGCAAGCCGCGATTGCCAGTGGAGCCCTGTCAGAGGGAACCACCCAGGAATAAACCGCGCATAGCTTACTGTATCAATAAAATTTCTCCTCCTCCTCCTCGCTGAGGCAACGTATGGCACGCCGCCGAAAGCGCCATCTCGTTCCTCTAGAGCAAACTGCTCCGCGAAAGGGGTCAATAGGGAGAACGCCAGCGAGCGTGAAACGCGCGCAAGCCGCCCGTCCGCACGAGCTGCGGCGAGGCGTCTGCAGTGGAGCGCGATGGAACGGCGCCGCCATCTGTCGGCTGCCCAAGGAGTGGCGACAGCGGCTCTTAGCGCACGGGCGGAGAGTTTTACAACTGAAGCTAGTCTGGTAACGTTGGTTTTGCCTGCGCCGAAACGCGTCGTGTGCGATGCGTGTTTGCAGCCGCGGGGGCTCGTCTCTCGCGCTTCCCTATATGGTCATTCAGCGGCGCCGCCGCGCACTTCCGCGCGTGGCGCATCTGTGAATATTTATTCGGACAAGACTAATTAAGCATGACGCGGTTTGGGGATTCCGCCCTGCACACGAGAAGTTTAAAGGATATTCTCTTTTTGTCATTGAAGAGCGGCACATGGCTAAGTTGGCGTGAGTGAGTGGATAAACTTTATTAAAATATAAGTAATTGAGCTGGCCTCATGTGAGGCTTATCTATGGTCGGGGCCCCTATTTCAGGGCTCCGCTGGCTTCCGCAAGCGTGTTGGCTCTTCTGACCAGCAGGATCTGGTCCTCGTATGTCTGAGCTGGCTAGCAGTGCCTCCCACTGATCTCCATTTGGATTTGTTATGCGAGGTTCTAAGTTGTGTGATGTACACTCCCATGTTGTGTGGCACAGAGTTGGTGTTGACCCGCACCGTAGGCATATTTTCCTAAAGGATGAGGGGCGTATCTTGTGTAGTTTATGTGGGCTGACGAAGGTGCCGCGAAAGACGTTCACTCAAGAGCGTCCCATACCCAGTGACCCAAGTTGGTTCGACGCTTGGTTTCGAACTTGTTTCGCTCAGCGCAGCGGCCCCATGATCTACCCTTTAGAACATGGACTACCCCCGCGACTCAAGTGTGCGTAAAAGAGGGTAGACGTGGACAAACATACATACAGACAGACATACCGCAAACTGGGTGAAGTTCTCAAATAATGCTAATCGCATTAAAAATTCGCAGATGCGCGCGAACAATGAGCTTTCGAGAAGAAGCAATCTTTCTTCAGTGTTGACTCTAGCCCACATGACGTCTTCGTTCGTGCAGGAGGTAGATGTAGATGTAGAGCCTCGATGGTAGTGGCACATAGCCACTCTGGGGGATTGGCCAAGAACCTGGTAATTCGACGAGGTCCTCTGCCCAGTGGTAAAGAAGTGAAGAGATGCGGCTTTCTTCTCCTTGTCTTGCCTATCCCGCCTTTCACTTCTTGCCACCATGGTTCCTTTTCAAGTCTTTCAATTCAGTGCTGGTTTATAGTCCAGCTGTAGAGCGCAGCGTCAGCAGTTCATAGCTATCCCGACGCGTTATTCTTTTCTGTTGTAGCATCGGCAGCGGCCCAATATTATGCCCAGCAAATATTGTACACTTTCGTGCGGTATCGGTTGCAATAAACAGTAACGGATACACCCGGAGCAATCTAGCGTCGAGAAGAAAACAGCTTCAGTCATTGTGGTGGTGGCGCCCCCGATGGTGAGGTGGAATAACACGGCTAGTACCTCCTTCCCTATCGTGGCCACCGCTGGCTTCACTGAAGTTCTTTCGCGTCGGTGCATTACAGGTAAGCTGCATATCACAGCAGCTAGCGGTGTGACCCAGTTCCCAGGCGGAGTATTTTTCTCGATTGTAGCACTAGCGGTTGAAGGGCAAAACCTCCGACTTGCCACTCCGTGGGACCGGAGTTCGAATACACTCGGGGCAGAGTGCTCATTTATTTATTTATAAACCTCGCAAAGCGCTTTAGGATTCCTGGGGCCAGCGGACACTGGCGCCAGCGACGGGCATAAAAACTACAAGGGGAGTGAGTCCAAAACGGCTATTGCTGCAAAACGGCTTGAGCAGAAACCACTTTTAAAACTGAATTATGGGGTTATACGAGTCGAAACCCCGATCTACTGATTATGAGGCACTCCGTATAGTTGAGCACTACGAATTAATTTCGACCAGCTGGGATTCTTTAACGTGCACCTAATGCGCTTTTGCACTCAGCCCTCATCGGAATGCGGTCGCGGGATCGAACCGTTGACCTCTATCTCCATAGCAGCTTAATACAAGAAAAAGCTTTATAAAGTGGAATCGTCCACGGCTTTATAAGCTGAATGACACAGCTT